>NW_026652278.1:99322771-99348955 GCF_009828535.3 Hylobates moloch
ATATGCTAACTGTGTGTACTTGAAGTTCTTCTTTTTACTCATTTATAAAATGATAATAGTATTTGTCTCAGAAGATTTGTATGAGGGTTAAATAAGATAGTAAGCATAGGCCGGGCACGGTGGCTCACGCTTGTAATCCCAGCACTTTGGGAGGCCGAGGCGGGCAGATCACGAGGTCAGGAGATCGAGACCATTCTGGCTAACACGGTGAAACCCCGTCTCTACTAAAAATAGAAAAAATTAGCTGGGCGTGGTGGCGGGCGCCTGTAGTCCCAGCTACTCAGAGGCTGAGGCAGGAGAATGGCGTGAACCTGGGAGGCGGAGCTTGCAGTGAGCCGAGATAGTGCCACTGCAGTCCAGCCTGGGCGAAAGAGCAAGACTCCGTCTCAAAAAAAAAAAAAAGATAGTACGCATAAACAATATTAAGCAAACTCTGCCTAACATTTGGTAACCACTCAATGTGTGTTTGACAGTCTAACGTTGTTACATTGTTACTAGCAGTAGTATTGTTTTTGTTGTTATTAGAATTACGTGACTTGCAGAATGTCACACAGCTAGCAGGAGGCAGATTTCAAATCTAGAGGTGTCTGATAACAAAACCTAGATTCTTGGCACTGTACAACTACCCCAACTTAACAAAAAACTTTTCAGATTGACTTCTAGGATTGTAATGACATATGCAAAATGTCCATGTGGTTTTCTGGAAGCCCCTGGATTGAGTAGTCCAGTGACCCCAATTACTGCTATCAGCACTGGCTAGTAAATAATAAAAGCATGTAACCTCGTCCTAAAACATATTGAGGATGTTGCTCTACCTAGTGTGGCAACCAAACGCAATAGCAGTAACAAAAACCTGCTAGTTGTTTGTTTATATTTGCTTTTTAACTAGTCAGTGCTAGGCAAAACTATCCTATCAAGATAGCAAGGAGAGTTAATGGATGCAGGTGAATTTTCAAATTGCACAGATTGTGTAGTGACTAGAGAAATTGCATAGACTGACTTGGGGAAAAAATTGTTGAAGATGAATTGCAGAGGAGCAGTAAAAATTACCAGAGATTTCTCCCGGGAAAAGAGCTCCCTGTGTCTTTATATAGCTGATACTAACATGGGTAGCTTGTCTTAGGAAAGGCCCCTAAGGTAAATAAACTAACAAAAGTCAAAACTGACCATTTAAGAAGTACTTGTATTACAAAACCAAGCCCTTTGCAAAGAATTTTACCATAATTATAAATAGTGAACTTTCTATTCGCTATAAATAGTGAATCCAAATACATAGTTGGATTTGGAAAGAGAACTTTATAATGATAAATGATATTTTTCTCTTTTAGGATTTGTTTTCCAATGTGCACAATTGAATCACTTAGCATTATTGTCAGGTTATAAGAGAAGGATATTTTGGGTGATTTTTTGTGTATAATTCTAGTAACATTTATTCTTTCCATTGACTTTTTCCAAAAGCATTTACTTAGCACACATACTACGACTATACAACAATGCAAGTGATATGCAACTGAGACTCCAATCATGATATGGTAAAGAGATATTTTCTTTTGTATATGAAACCTCCTTACTGCTGCCCTTGAAGGGTAGTATTAGAACTGACAGGGAGGTATATGGTGAGGGAAACTGTACAGGCAAGAAGGTGTGCTGACCATCTCACATCACTCCTCCTTCTCCCCAAACTACCGTCCCTCTTCCCTAAATGTATCTGTAGAGAGGAAAAAAAAAAGGATTATGATAAAAGGTTCAAGTTACCATGTAAGAAAACATGCTTGGCTACTCTAAATAAATAACTTTGGAGTCCAAGAGGAAATTAGGATGGCAACTGCAGAACATTAAAAATTAATGGCATGAAAATAAAACTTACAAAAACATGAGAAGCATCCTAAATCATTCTCAGAGGAAAATGTATAGCTCTGAGTGCTTCTGAAATTAAATAACAGAGAATAAAAAGAACTAAATTAATTAATCCAAAAAGCTAGGGAAACGACAACAGTGTAGGCAGAAACAAGGAATTTTTTTTTAGTGAATTAGAAAACTTAATAAAAAGTAAACTTAATAAATTCAAAAGATGGGACATTGAAAATATCAATAGATACACAAATATCTGATTAGTCCAATAAATAAAAGAGAGAAAATGTAACATTTGAAATGAAAAAGATGTTATAAATAAAGACATTTTAATATTTTAAAGCAGTCTATGTAAAGCTTTATAAAAATCTTAAAGTTTTTGAGAAAATAAATAATTTTTCCCTGGCAAAGGTAAATTATAAGAATTGATTCAATAATATATGGAAAACTTGAAAAAAAACCTAATAACCAAGAAGTAAGTGGGAGAAAAGCTGCCAAAAATCTGCCCCCACCTTAAAATGCCAGGCCTGGATAGTAAATTTTAACAAGTTTACTAATAACATATAATACTCTTTAAACTCATATAGAGAAGACAGTGGAAAGCTGCAGAATGAATTTTCTGAAGCTAGATAATTCTGAAAGCAAAACATGTCAGAGATAGCCTAGAGAAACCTATAGATACATCTTACAAATATAGCTATAATAATCCTAAATATAATATTAGAAATTATAATCCTGAAGGAAATTCAAGATTAGCATTGCATCAAGTAGGATTTGTTGCAAGAATGCAAAGGTATGTAGTACTAGGAAATCCTTTTAGCACAACTCATCTTATCAATAGATCAAAGTTAGAAAATCATCTCAATGTCATCTCAATTGATGTCTAAAAGGCATTTTATGAAAGTCAACATCCATTCCAGAAGAGAAGGAAGTGGATGAGCAGAAGGAGAAAGAGAAGAGGGTGGGAAGAGAAGAGAAGAAACAAAAGAATTCTTGGTAAATTAAGAAGACACTTTTTTAACACAATAAAAAACATCTACTTCAGACCAAGAGTCAACATCATATCTAAATGCAAAAGCCTAAATACATTTCCGTTAAATTTGGGACAAGAACATTCTTCCTAAAGAGATAGAAAATTCTAACTGACCAATAATGAATACGGGAATTGAATCAGAAAACAAAAATATCCATCAAAGAAATGCCCAGGACCTAATAGCTTCACCTGGATAGTTCTATCACACATTTAATGAAGGATTAATAATAATCCTTCTCAACTTCTTCCATGTAGTTGAAAATGAAGAAATGCTTCCAAACTCATTTTATAAGGCCAACCTTATCCTGATACCAAAGCTAGTCAAGGACACACAAGAAAAGAAAATTACAGACCAATATCCCTGATGAACATAGATGCAAAAATCCTCAAAAAATACTAGCCAACTGAATTCAACAGCCCTTTAAAAAGATCATACACCATGATGAAGCAGGATTATCCCTGGGATGCAAGGATGGTTCAACATATGCAAACCAATAAATGTGATACACTACATTAACAGAATGCAGGATAAAAACCATATTACCATCTCAATAGATACAGAAAAAGCACTTGAAAATTTCAATGTCTTTTCATGGCTAACAACTCTCAGCAAATTAGATATAGAAGAAGTGTACATCAACACAATAAAGGCCACATATGACAAGCCCACAGCTAAATTATACCCAATGGTGAAAGTTGAAAGCATTTCCTTCAAGATCAGGAGCAAGATGAGGATGCTCAGTCTTGCCACTTCTATCCAAGTTAGTATTGGAAGTCCTAGCCAGAGCAATTGGGCAAAAAAAAAAAAAAAAAAAAAAAAAAAAAAGAAAAGGGAAATAAAAGGCATCCAAATAAGAAAAGAATAAGTTAAATTGTTTCTAGATGATGTGATCTTATACAGAGAAAACCTAAAAGCTTCACCAGAAAGCTGTCAGAACTATAAATGAATTCAGTAAAATTGCAAGATATGAAAATTAACACATAAAAGTCAGTTGTGCTACCATACACTAGAAAAAAAACTATCCAGAAAAGAAATCAAGAAAAGAATTCTATTTACACGGCATCAAAAAGAAAAAAATATTTAGAAATAAATTTAACCAAAAAGGTGACAGATCTACAGTTAGACTATAAAACACTGATGAAATAAATTGAAGAAACATACAAATAAATAAAAGATATCCTGTGTTCATGAAATGGAAGAGTCAATATTGTCAAAATGTCCATACTACCCAAAGCCATCTACAGATTTAATTGAAATACCTGTCAAAATTTCAATGGCATTTTTCACAGAAATAGAAAAAACAATCTCAAAAATTCATACGGAAACACAAACAACCATGAATAGCTAAAGTAATCTTGGGCAAGGAGAACAAAGCTGGAGACATAATGCTTCCTGATCTCAAATTATATTACAAAGCTATGTAATAAAACGAGTATGCACTGGAATAAAAACAGATACATAGACCAATGGAACAAAGAGAAAGCCCAGAAATAAACCTAGGCACAAGTGGTCAACTAATCATCAGCAAAGATGCCATATATACACGATGGGGAAAGGACAATCTTTTTGATAAACAGTGCCAGGAGAATTGGATATCCACATGCAAAAAATTAAAATTAGATCCTTACATTATGCCATACACAAAAATCAACTCAAAATGGATTGAAAACTCACCTAAGACCTGAAACTGTAACTAGAAGAAAACATAGGGGAAAATTTCCATGACATTGGTCTTGGCAATGACTTTTTGGATGTGATACCAAAAGCAGAGGCAATAAAAGCAAAAATAAACAAGCGTGACTATACAAAACTAAAGTTTCTGCACAGTAAAAGAAACAACAAAATGAAAAGGCATCCTATGGAATGGGAGTAAATATTTGCAACCTTATATCAGATAAAAGGTTAGTATCCAAAATATATAAGGATCTCATACAACTCAATAGCTAAAACTCCCAAATATGCTAATTTAAAAGGATCTGAATAGACCTGTTTCCAAGAAGACATACAAATGGTCAATACCTATATAAAAAGGTGCTAATCACTAATCATGACTAATTTTCGGGGAAATGCAAATCAAAACCACAATGAGATATCATCTCACATTTGTTAGGATGGCTATTATTTTGATAACAAAAAGTCAAAAGATAACAAGTGCTGGAGAGGATACAGAGAAAAGAGAACCCTTATACATTGGTGTAGCCTTTATAGAAAACAGCATGAAAGTTCCTCAAAAAATAACAAAAAAAAAATAGAACTACCATATCGTCCAGAAATCCCAGTTCTGGGTATGTATCCAAAGGAAATAAAATCACTGAAAGAAATAACCACACTTCCATGTTCACTGCAGCATTACTCACAATAGGCAAGATTTAGAAATAACCTAAGTGTCCCTTAACAGGTAAATGGATAAAGAAAAAATATGATAAACATATACAATGGAATATTACTCAGTTTTGAAAAAGAAGGAAAACCTGTCATGTGACAACATGGATGAAACTGGAGTACATCATGCTAAGTAAAATAAGCCAGACACAGAAAGACAAATAGTGCATGATGTCATTTATATATACAGAATCTAGAAAAGTTAAACTCATACAAACAGTAGATGGGTGATTAACAGGGGCTGAGGGTATTAGAACACCATTTGGCCAAAAAGAAAGGAAGGAAGGAAGAAAGAAATGAAGGAAAGAAGGAAGGAAGAAGAAAATATTACATACTTCCCAAACACTATAGACCAAAATAAATTTCAGTTAAATCAACTATTTAAATAATAACACAAAGTTTCTAGGGGGAAAGCAAATGAATATTAACGTGTTCTAAGAATGGAAAACATTTTCTAAAGACACTAAAGGTAAAAAATAAGTAATTGATGATCACTCTGACTACCAAAAATTGAAACGTTTTAAAAAATACAACAGATGAAATAAAAAAGCAGATGATACATTTTAGAAAACATTTGCAACATACATGACAAAAGAGAGCTTTGTTTTTTTTTTTTTTGAACTATAAATAACTGTTAAGCATAAAGTACTCAATTTTGCAAGGATAAATGCTTGAGGGAATGGATACCCTATTCTCCATGATGTGCTTACTTCACGCTGCATGCCTGTGTCTGTCAAAATATCTCATGTACCCCATAAATATATACACCAACTATGACCTACAAAAATAAAATACTCAGCTTTGCTAATTATCAAAATGTAAATGAAAACATGAATAATAAAAAAGCTCCATCCATCAGATTGACACACATCACTTAAGGTTTTAATTCCTAGCATGAGTGAGGACATAGTGGGTAGGCACCCCTTTATAGTACTGGGGGAATGTAAACTGGCTGAGTCTTTTCTGAAGGCAACATGACAGCAAGTATCATAACTCAGCATAGACACAGTCCTTGGCTCAGAAATTCTACATCTGGAAAGTTTTTTTGTTTTCTTGAGATGGAATCTTGCTCTGTTGCCCACGCTGGAGTGCAGTGGCGTGATCTTGGCTCACTGCACCCTTCGCCTCCAGTGTTCAAGTGATTCTCCTGCCTCAGCCTCCCGAGTAGCTGGGAATACAGCCACGTGCCATCACACCCAGCTAATTTTTTATTTTTAGTAGAGATGGGGTTTCACCATGTTGGTCAGGCTGGTCTCGGACTCCTGACCTCAGGTGATCTGCCCACCTCGGCCCTCCAAAGTGCTGGGATTACAGGGGTGAGCCACGCACCCAGCCGGAAGTTATTTTAAGAAAATAATACAAGGATATGTGCAAATATTTACCCGCAATAATGTTTATAATAGCATTTTTTAATAGTAAAAGCTTAAAACAACTTAATGTTTAACAACAGATTTGTTAAGTAATATAAATTCTAAACAGTAGATTATTAAATAGTGAATGAGAATTGTATTGAAGAATTTCTAAGGCATGTTGTCCATAATATTTGTTACGTAAAAATTTCAGTAAATACTTATAGTGTCTCTTAAGTAAATACTTACATGTCATTTATGTTAAAATATATGTAAATATATTTTAAACTACATGCCATCAAATACTATGACAGATTATATCTAGGTTCTTTTATTTGCTTATTTTTCTACAATGAATATGTGTGGCTTCCGGAATAGGAGAATTTTGTTGTCATTCTTATTTTTAAAAAGCAGCCATCTCTTATATAACACAATATAAATTAACCCAAATACATCAGAGATCTAAATGTAAGAACTAAAACTATAAAACTCTTAGAAGAAAACATAGGACAAAACATTCATAACACTGGATTTGGCAATGATTTCTTGGACATCACACCAAAGGTTCAGGCAACAAAAGAAAAAAATAGAAAAATTTGACTTCATAGCATTAAAAACTTGCACAACAAAAGATACTATCAACAGAATAAGAAGGAAACTCACAGAATGGGAGAAAATATTTGCAAATCATATACCTGATAAAGGATTAATATCCGGAATAAAGAAGTCCTAACTCAACAACAACAATAACAAAACCAATCCAAAAGACCTGAGTAAGTATTTCTCTAAAAAAAGTATACAAATGTCCACTAAGCACATGAAAAAAAATCCTCAACACCACTAATCATCAGGGAAATGCAAAAACCACAATGAAATACCACTACATACCCATAAGGATGGCTGCTATGAAAAACAAGCAAATGAGCCAAAAACCCAAAAAATAACAAGTGTTGGTGAGGATGTGGAGAAATTGGAACCCTGTGCACTGCTGGCAGGAATGTAAAATGATAAAACAGTTGCGGAAAAAGTATGATGGTTCCTCAGAAAATTAGAGATAGAATTACCATGTGATCCAGCAATTCAACTGTTAGGTATCTACTCCAAAATAATTGAAAGCAGAGTCTTGAAGATGTAATTTTTCACCCCATATTCATTGCAGCATTATTCCTATTAGTCAATGGTGGCAGTAAGGCTGGACACAGTGGCTCACGCCTGTAATCCCAGCACTTTGGGAGGCTGAGGTGGGTGGATCACCTGAGGTCAGGAGTTTGAGACCAGCCTGATCAATATGGTGAAACCGTCTCTGCTAAAAATACAAAAATTAGCCAGGCATGGTGGCGTGCACCTGTAGTCCCAGCTAAGTACTTGGGAGGCTGAGGCAGGAAATTCGCTTGAACCTGGAATGCAGAAGTTGCAGTGAGCCAAGATTGCGCCATTGCACTCCAGCCTCGGTGACAGAGTGAGACTCCGTCTCAAAAAAAAAAAAAAAAAATTGGTGGAAGCAACCCAAGTGAGTATGCATAAATGGATGAACGGATAAACAAAATGTGATCTACACATACAATGGAATATTATTCAGCCTTAAAAAGGAAGGAAATTCTGACACATGCTACAACACGGATGAACCTTGAGGACATTGTGAAATAGACAAGTTACAAAAAGTTGAATCCTGTATGATTCCATTCATGTGAGTGAGGTACCCATAGTAGTAAAATTCGTACAGACAGTGGAGTGGGCGTTTCCTGGGGATAGTGGGGAGGGTGTGGTGGGGAGTTAGTGTTAAATGAGCACGGAATTTCAGTTTTGCAACGTGAGAAGAGTTCTGGAGATGAATATTGATGATGGCTGCACAACAATATGTGTATTTCACAACACTGAAATGCACACTTAAAAATGGCTCAGATCAGAAATTTTATGTTATGTGTATTTTATCACAATAAAAAAAGGAGCTCTGTTTAAACTAGTACATACTAAGGGTTCTCTTCTGAGTCCACACCCTGACTCTTCACTTACAAGCCGTGTGACCTTGGACATATGCCCTGTGAGGGGCTATGAAAGAAAACTTGCCATACTGTTTAAAACTGTTGTGTGTAAACTATGTTAACACCAGATAAATGTGAAAGAATATACTATTTTGTGTCTCTAATTAAATGAATTAAGTAGGTCAATTTTGTAAAGTGGCTAGAGCTATGCCTGGCATGGTACTAAACTCTCAATCAGTGTCAGCTGTTATTACGGTCCTTCCTGAGATAGGGCAGAATGAAGTATACACAGGACTAGCATCCCTGAGTTCTCTGCATCTACACCCACAGGAAATACGCCACTCAGAGGGCTTCCCACAGCCCTGCTCAGGAATAATTGATTCGGTGTCTCTGTGAAGTCTATCTCACTACAATGCACTGAACAGCTCCCCAAGGACCTGAAAGAGTTAATTAGCATCCCTAACCACCTTCAGGCACTGCCTACCATTCAGCTAATTTAATAAAAGAATATAATGACCCAAGGTTATTTTTACTTCCAATTGTTTAAATCAATTGTATGATAAAGTGGGGTACTAAAAAGCACAGGGCAGTGTAGTCTAACTGTAATTTATAAAGCTGGAGTGACACGTTTAAAAGAAAGGCTAAAATGTATATAAATGCACTAGTAGCTAATTTGTGGTATAAAAGCATTAATCAAAATGGCTAACAGAATTCTTGTGTTACATGGGAGCTAGGAAAGCCAATGACTCTTGTAGTCCTATGCCACTAGGTATCATGTGTCTTGGTCAGATTTATTTTCTGTAAGGTTTTACAACAAACTACGAGTAATTTAGATAATGTTAAGGGGTACCGTGAAGGGAGGAGAAAGAGGAGAAATGGAAGAGAGCAGGGAGAATGAGTGGAAGAAGGTGCTAGAGCATATTAATTTGTTTGTTCTTTTCTTGAGATGGAGTCTTGCTCTGTCTCCCAGGCTGGAGTGCACTGGCGCAATCTCAGCTCACTGCAACCTCCTCCTCCCGGGTTCAAGCGATTTTCCTGCCTCAGCCTCCCAAGTAGCTGGGATTACAGGCGTCCGCCACCACACCCGGCTAATTTTTGTATTTTTGGTAGAGGTGGGGTTTCACCACGTTGGTTAGGTTGGTCTTGAACTCCTGACCTCAGGTGACATGCCTGCCTCAGCCTCCCAAAGTGCTGCATTACAGATGTGAGCCACCGCACCCAGCCGAGCATATTAATTTCTAAAAATACTTTTGAGTCCATACTGATAATAAATCAGAGAGAGCAAGAGAGAGGGGGCAAGAGAGAACAAAAAGACAAAATCTGTTCCCTACAGTGGAATGAAAGGACTAATAAATACAGAAGAAATGACAGAGTTAGAAAACTACTGTTCTGCAATCATCACAACAATAATTCAGGGAAAAATCATCAGTAGATGCTAAACTAGCGGGTGAACATTTCAGAAGCAATGGGGTATTTATGCTGACACAAAGCATCCCCTGCAAGATACTTATTAACTGCAAAGGAGAAAATAGTCATTTCATAGTGGAGTGACCTGGCAGACACTGCCTTCACCAAAAAATCAAAGTTGATACTACTGATAATGAGACCAACCTCCAGATGAGATGCACTCAAGAAAGCCAAGCTTCACCTCCTGAAAGTCCTGAGCCAAATGCATCACTTGAATCTAATCATGGGAAAACACCAGATGAATCCAAATCACCTGCAAACTAGATGGTCTCTACTCATAAAAAACATCAATGTCATGAGAGACAAAGGAAGGCAGAGGAAACGTTGCAGATTAAAGGGGACCAAAGAGACATGACAACTAAATGCCATGTGTGATCCCGGACTGGGAAAAATAGCTATAATGGATACTATTGGGACGACTGAAGAAACGAATAAGGTATGTACATTTAATAATAGTATTCTATCTATGTCACATTTCCTGATTTTCATAATTGGCCTGTGATTGTGTAAGTGAATATCCTTGTTTTTAGGAAACATACATTAAGATATTAAGGGGTAAAACAGCGTGATGTCTGCAAGGAGCTTGCAAATGTTTCTCTCTCTCTCTCTCTCTCTCTCTATATATATATAAAATACGTATATATACATATATAATACAGTTAATATATACAATATGCACTCTATGTAATATTGGATTTTATATACAGTATATATTGAGAGAAAGAGAAAGCAAATGTGTCAGACTGTTTATAACTGGTGAATCTGAGTGTAAGGTATATGAGCATTCTTTTTACTATTCTTGCAATTTTCCTTTAAATTTGAAATTATTTTAATAATACAGTGTAAAAAATAAAGTTGGATGAGCTAAGGTCTGAGCACCTTTCCAACTCTAAGGGTGTCTGATGTGAAAGTCATTAGCAGCTTGTCAACATAGGCTAAGCCCAGGCTGGCCCCTCCCCGCCTTCCTCCCCACTCCTCCCCAGTCCTCCTTGCACCTGCCATCACACATCACTCTCCTGTTGCTTTCTCCTCTCTGTTTCCTTCCAATTTTAGGATTTGAAATAATTTCAGAGTTTGTGTGAGCTTCTCAGGGAAAGATTCTACACAATTTTAGTCAAAAGACTAGGAAACTCAACAAGGAAAATTAAACCTTTGCTATTTTTTCTTTCCTTCCTTCCTTCCTTCCTTCCCCTTCCCCCCTCCTCTCCCCTTTTCCTTCCTTCCTTCCTTCCTTCCTTCCTTCCTTCCTTCCTTCCTTCCTTCCTTCCTTCCTTCCTTCCTTTTCTTTCCTTCTTTTCTCTCTCCTTCCTTCCTTCCTCTTTCTCTCTTTCTCTCTCTCTTTCTTTCTTTCTTTCTTTCCATAATTCACATTTCCTCTCCAGCAGGTCCTCCACCTCATAGTGAAATGGGCAGTAAGCCCCTCTCCTTTAAACAACAAAGCCAAAAGCCACCCTGGATTCAAAGCTCCCCTCCAGCTTCAGCCCTGCCTCCTCCCCTTCACAGCTCCACCTCCTGGACCTTGGCTGTATTAGTTCTCCCTTTTCTCATCTACCACTCACCCCAACCCACCGCAAATTGCCTTCAGCCCTCACCCCTCCACTGAAACTGCCCTTGCCAAACTCATCAGCCACCTCCTTAGAAGTCATGCTGATGGGCATGATTGGCCCTCATTTCACCTGTTGTAGCATTTGATTCAGCTGACCACTCCTTTCTCTGGAAACACTCTCATGGCCCTCGTGGCCCTGGTTTCTGATTCTCTGACAACTCTGGCCGCTCCTCCTCAATCTCCTTTGTAGGCTGCTCTTACTCTGCCTGTCCCTGAAGTGTGGATGCTCCTGAGAGTTCCTTCCCAGGCCGCCTTCTGCACGGCCTCCCTAGTGTACCTCCTGAGCTCCCGGCCCATACTTCCACCTGCCTACCAGACACTCTCACTTGGGTGTCTCATAACCTCGTCAAACTCAGTATCTCCAAATCTGAATGGTTCACCTCAGACAGGGTCCCTTATCTCAGAGAATAGCACTGCCTGGACTCAGCTGGCAAGCCAGAAGCCTGGCATTCATCCTTGCCTCCTGTCTCAACCTGCACACCAATCAGCCAACACTTCCTGTTCATTCCAGCACTCCCTCTCCCTTGCTCTGCATCTGGTCGGCCCTCTATTCATCATCTCCCATTCATATGACTACAACATCTACCAACTTCCAGTCTCTCATCCCACCCACTCTGCATTTAAAATAATCTTTCTAACACAAAAATATGCTGTTGTTCCCCTGCTCAAAACCCTTCAGTGATGTCCCATGTCTTTTAATCAGAAGTCCAAACAGCTTAACATGGCTCATAAGGCCCACATGACAAGGACATTCTGACCAAGTCCTCTCTTCTTTTCAGTTCCTTGAACAAGCCAGGTTCTCTCTCACATCCATGGTTTACACTAGGAGTCCCCAACCCCTGGGCCACGGACCACTACTAATGGTGACCTGTTAGGAACCGGTCACAAGCAGGAGGTGAGCCCTGAGCCAGCATTCCCGCCTGAGCCCCGCCTCCTGTCAGATCAGCAGTGGCATTAGATTCTCATAGGAGCAGGAACCCTACTGTGAACTGCAGATGTGAGGGATCTAGGTTGTGTGCTTCTTGTGATAATCTAACTAATGTTTTGGGAGGTCGAGGCCAGCAGATCACCTGAGGTCAGGAGTTCAAGACCAGCCTGGCCAACATGGTGAAACCCCATCTCCACTAAAAATACAAAAATTAGCCAGGCGTAGTGGCCTGAGCCTGTAAACCCAGCTACCCAGGAGGCTGAGGCAGGAGAATCGCTGGAGCCCGGGAGGCAGAGGCTGCAGTGAGCTGAGATCGTGGCAGGACACTCCAGCCTGGTGACAGAGTGAGACTCCGTCTCAAAGATAAATAAATAAATTAATTAATTAAATTAAAAGAAAAGAAAAAGAATCTAATGCCCGATGATGATCTGAGGCGGAACAGTTTCACCCTGAAATCATCTGCCACCCCCGCCCCTCACAGCCCTGCCTGTGGAAAAATTGTCTTCCATGAGACCCGTCCCTGGTGCCAAAAGGGTCGGGACCTGGTTTAGCATGTGCCGTGGCATCTGCCTGGGACATTTTTGCCTCTTCTCTTTATCTGGGTGACTCCCATAATCCTTCTCCTAGTTGCAGAACTGGATGTGAATCAGTAACAGCCAGTACTTTCTCTATCATGGTGCTTGCCTTCCTGTGCTCATCTCACACTAGACTGGACTACGTCCACCATGTCTGCCATTGTGTTCCAATCAAGGCCACTGCCTGCAGCCAAAAGATGGAGCTCACAGGGCTCCCACTTCCATTATATAGGAACTCCCCATTCTTCCAAATTATCATCCATACAATAGAAATTTTCTCTCCTCTTCCCTTGACTGGATATTTGGGAAACATCTTTTTGCTCAGTGGCCCAAGCAAATTCTGAAATATTGCTCTGTTTTCTTTCACAAATGTTTATTTTCCTCTCTATATTAATGCACTTTTCTATTCTGAGCTACAGCTACACATCATGAATCTAGATTCCACTAATTCAAATTTTGCAAATATGAATGACATGAATAAAAATTCATCAACATCATCACTGAATATTCAACTTCTTGTTAACAAGTAAAGGAAACCTCAAGCTATAACTTATGAAATCATGTATTCACCTAACACACTTTCCTCTTTCGAATTTAATAAGTAATTCTTACAAAATAGAATATTCCTGTTTAGTTATAATGCTTCACATCAAAATGAAAGCCATGGAAACTGAAGTTTTACATTACCTTATCTTATTCCATTTTTAAGTATATTTAATAAAATTAAAATGCTTTTTAATTTTCAACTCTAAAAGAACCTAGTCCAAACAAATAAAGATTTACTATAACTTTGTTTTTTTGTTTTAACTGAGAACCGTGTTTCACTTTGAACTGTCACCCAAAGTTAGCCCCTGTGATTGCTAATTAAGAAGGGGTTGGCCAGGCACGGTGGCTCACGCCTATAATCGCAGCACTTTGGGAGGCTGAGGCGGGTGGATCACCTGAGGTCAGGAGTTCGAGACCAGCCTGACCAGCATGGAGAAACCCCATCTCTACTAAAAATACAAAATTAGCTGGGTGTGGTGGCTCATGCCTGTAATCCCAGCTACTTGGGAGGCTGAGACAGGAGAATCACTTGAACCTGGGAGGCAGAGGTTGCAGTGAGCCAAGGTTGCGCTATTGCACTCCAGCAGCCTGGGCAACAAGAGCAAGACTCTGTCTCAAAAAAAAAAAAAGAAGGGGTACCAGGTCGGGCATGGTGGCTCACACCTGTAATCCCAGAACTTTGGGAGGCCAAGGCGGGTGGATCACCTGAGGTCAGGAGTTCAAGACTAGCCTGGCCAACACGGTGACATGGTGAGATCCTGTCTCTACTAAAAATACAAAAATTAGCTGAGTGTGGTGGCACACACCTGTAATTCCAGCTACTTGGGAGGCTGAGGCAGGAGACTTTCTTGAACCTGGGAGGCAGAGGTTGCAGTGAGCTGAGATTGTGCCACTGCACTCCAGCCTGGGTGACAGAGTGAGACCTTGTCTCAAAAAAAAAAGAAAAACAAATGTACCTCACAGGATCTTCCTCCACATGCAGCATTGGGCTTATTGCTGGAAAGAAACAGACTATTCTCTTTCACTGGGACATTTCTTTTCAGTTGTGAACCTTCAACTGTCTGCAGAACATAATAAAACCCATCACCCAGCCACTGACAGACTAATGTGTGGTAGGAAAGGGTAACTACAAGAAATGAAAGCCATAGAGGGCAGGTCCAGGCTTGTGTTTTGGGAAGGCTGAATGAACTTTACAAAGCGCATTACGGGAAACAAGCATGAAGGCTCTCACCTTGTCAGCCTTACATGGTGTTCTGAACTGTACATCTGACTTTTACAAGGACGTGCTAATAAAAATAAAATGGCTGCCGAGAGCGTTTTAATTGATTCTGACCCCAATGGTGGCTACAAATGACTATCCAAGCCTTTCTCCTTGTCTTCTGAGCCCAAACACTTCAATGTCACTTAAACCATTAGGGCCAGGCTCTCAGTCATAAACTCATCTCGTACAGATGATGTGAATTATCAATATAGAGTCAAAGATGCCATGTAGCTAATAGCACAGTTAAAATTTTTTTCCAACATACTCTCATACAATGCTGCTAGGAGAACAAATTGATGAAATCTTTTGCAAGGCTAATCTGATGCATCCGTTTCCTTAAAAACATTCATATGATTTCAATTAGTAAGAATACAAAGAAATTGTCATAAATGGAGAAGCTACGGACGCATAAGGACGTTCACTGAAGGATACAAAGGTTATTCGTAACAGTAACGTGAGAAATAGAAAAATGTATAGCAGGTGACTGATATTTTGGACTTATCCCATTGTTGGATTGTTTTCAGCATTTTACATTTGTCAACACATTGAATCTTCATAACAATCCTATGAAGCAGGTGCCATTACTTTTTTGTTTTTTCAGATAAAGAAACTGAGGCACAGAGCGGCATTTGCCCAGGCTAGTGCTGGAGCTGAGATTGGAATTTAAATAACTCAGCTCCAAAGCCAGCTCTCTAAACGTACCGTAATGCTTTCTGACATATTCACATCTAAAATGTTATACAGTTAAGTGTGTTTGTGTTTGTAATCATGTGGAAAAGTACTCATGTTATCATGTCTAATTAGAATAAGAAAGATGAGGCTGGGCACGGTGGCTCACGCCTGTAATTCCAGCACTTTTTGGGAGGCTGAGGTGGGTGGATCACGAGATCAGGAGATCAAGACCATCCTGGCTAACACAGGGAAACCCTATCTCTACTAAAACATACAAAAAAAAAAAAAAAAAACCACACCGGGTGTGGTGGCGGGCACCTGTAGTCCCAGCTACTTGGGAGGCTGAGGCAGGAGAATGGCATGAACCCAGGAGGCGGAGCTTGCAGTGAGCCGAGATCGCGCCACTGCACTCCAGCCTGGGTGACAGAACAAGACTCCGTCTCAAAAAAAAATAGATGATCCAAAAAAAAGGCTGGGGGTGGGGGTGGGAAACAAATTTCTATGCTTAGAAAAAGAGCTTCAAAGGTTTAGACACCAATGTGGTATTAGCGATGATCTTTGTACAGTGGAACTATGATTTTTCTTTGCTATTTTTTTTAAAGTAAGCATATATTGCTTTTTAAATGGTAAATATGGTCATTTATTCCTTTTAAAGCTCTGTGTGTCTGGCTCCCACTTACATTGCCCTCACCATCTCTCCTCCTTGCTTTACTTTGTATTTTCCATCACAAACTTTTTTCTCCTAGGCCTTATTTTTTCCACCTTTTATTTCTTACCCTGTTTGCTCTTTCCCACTTCCATCTTTCTTACTCCTGCCTCTCCTTACCCCTCCTCCTTCCCTCATCCCACAAAGCTTATGAGCAGAAAGGGAGAAAGCCCCCAGCCCTAGCTGCCCGGTGGCCCATTTCCCTCTGTCTCTCCCAAGGGGTGTATGTGAGTAGACAGGGGCACTACAGAGTGAGCCATTTTCTGAATAAAGCATACTTTTTAGTATTGTATTTCAGTTGTTCTAATGACTTCTAAAATTGTTGAAATAAGCTGGGTGTGATGACTCATCCCAGCTACTTGGGAGAGTGAGATGAGAGGATTGTTTGAGGCTAGGAGTTCAAGACCATCTTGGTCAACGTAGTGAGACTCCATCTCTAAAATGAACAAACAAAAATGAGCTGGGTGTCATAGTGTGGGCCTGTAGTCCCATCTACTAAGGAGGCTGAGAGGGGAGAATTGCCTGAGCCTAGGAATTCCAGGCTGGAATGAGCTACTGCACTCTAGCCTGGGTAAAGAGCAAGACCTCATGTCTTCAAAAAAAAAAAAAAAAAAAGAATTGTTGAAATAAAAATCTTTGACTTTCACATTTGAGGCCCCCTGGCCAGTCACTGATCGTAGGTCCCGCCGGCTCTCCAGCATCCCCCTCCTGCCTCCTTCTCCGCCCTCCTGGTGGTGCATGGCAAACCCTTCCTGCCTGTCCTGGCAGCCCTGTCCATGGTTCCTTTCCCCACCACTCCTCTGTTTTCCCTTCTTGATCTTCCTTCTTCTAGGCCTGAACTTCTCTTGTGAGCAGAGTGTTGCCTTTAGACGGGCAGATGTCCTCAGGCAGGTCTCTTGTTCCCATGATGACCCGCCTGGCTGGCTTGGTGGGCTCATCCAAGACCTCTTCTGCGGTCACACCTGATTTTCACAGGAGTAGGAGCAGTGATACCGATGCTTTGAAGAGTAGAGTCAAGAGCCCCTACTGCTCTGCCAGTCACCTCTCAGCCCCCTGGGGTTCACTGGAGAACGCCAGTTACCGAGGCTAGCAAGGAAGACTGCCTAGGCCAGCAGGCCACGGCCCTCTAGGTGATTCTTCCCTCAACTCCAGGCTCCTCACCCATAACAGATCAACTGCAGATTACGAAAATTTTAAAGTCATCTAAACATTTATTCTTCACATTTTTAAAAGCCAGTTTTCTCTTCAAATCTCAGTTCTTAAGTACCTGCTAGTGAGGAATACTGGTAGACTTAAAAATATGAGGCAGCTCCCAGCACTTTGAGAGGCCGAGGTGGGCGGATCATCTGAGGTCAGGAGTTCGAGACCAGACTGACCAATATGATGAAACCCCATCTCTACTAAAAATACAAAAACTAGCCAGGCATGTTGCGTGTGCCTGTAGTCCCAGCTACTCGGGAGGCTGAGGTGCAAGAATCACTTGAACCTGGGAGGCAGAGGTTGCAGTGAGCCGAGATAGCACCACTGCACTCCAGCCTGGGCAACAGAGCAAGACTCCATCCCCTCCAACCCCCAAAAAGAGGCAATTTCTTCTCCAAAATGTGTTTGCCTCACTCCCGTCCTTTTATCCTTAATTCCTGTCTAATTGCTAGGGCCTCCCACTGGCCTTCCTGACTGAAGATCCTCTCGCCTATCTTGCCTCCTGAAGGGTGGCTTCACTCATGTTCTTCTTTAATGAAAATTCTTTCCAGTTACCTCGTTTCCAGACCTATCCAGTTTAAATTCTAACTTTAGCTCTCCTTGCCCCAAAAGAAAAAATAACACCTTTTTTTTTTTTTTTTTCTGATTGCAAAACTATGTTCTCTGCCAACAATCAAACAAAATCAGGCAATATAAAAAAGGTGTAAACAAGAAAGTGGTAAGCTTCTTTAATCTCATCACCCAGAGCTGAGTGGGGCAGGGAGCCCTTTTAGTGGTCTTCAGGCAACACTCTTAAGTGTGAAAATAAAGGGAAACGAGTTCCTTCAAGGGAAATTCCAGGCACTAGCGAGCCCAGAGAAGTAAACGATCAGCTTCTGAGGAAGTTAGAACCACAGGATATTTGATTCCCTGTAGAAACTAAAGGTAACGTCTTAACATACATCCTTGGGCTCTTTTTCACAAACCAGGACTCCAGGACTCCCACCAAATGGATTGGCTGGTACATAAACCTCAGATGAGGGGAAACTGAGGTTTGAACTCTGACCACCTTTCTTTGCTCTAAATTTCCTCCTGAAGGGCCTGCAGGGAGGCACACCCCTGGGCCAGAGCTAGCATTCTTTTCTGCTGACCTCAAAATTTTAAGCAAAGCTGGTCTTCCTTAACCCACTGCAAATCAGAAAACCTTCGAATTTGGCAAAGTCCTGTAAGTCCCGCTTCGAGATATCCCCACCCTTTCGGGCCAAACTGATATGTAACCACCATGTATTGATTTGTAAATTGCCTGTAACTTCTACTTTGCTGAAATTACTCCTGCCTTTAAAAACCCCTACCTGCAAGCCGTCGGGGAGGTTGAGTCTTAAGCATGAGCTGCTCAATTCACCTTGCTTGGTGCCCCGCAAATAAATGTCCTCCTTTCTCCTGCTGCAAACCTGTGTGTGGATGTTTGGCCTCACTGCTGCTGGCGAGTGAACCTCCGGTTGGTTCGCTAACAGAGGTAAACATGTCTTATTTTTAGAGCTTTCTTTCTTTCTTTTTGCTTTTCCTTTTTTTTTTTTTTTGAGATGGAGTCTTGCTTTGTCGCCCAGGCTGGAGTGCAGTGGCATGATCTTGGCTCACTGCAACCTCTGCCTCCTGGGTTCAAGCGATTCTCCTGTGTCAGCCTCCTGAGTAGCTGGGACCACAGGCACACATCACCACCCCCAGCTAAGTTTTGTATTTTTAGTAGAGACGGGGTTTCACCATGTTGGCCAGGCTGAGCTTGAACTCCTGACCTCAGGTTATCTGCCCACCTCGGCCTCCCAAAGTGCTGGGATTACAGATGTAAGCCACCGCCCCCAGCCGGATTTTTAGAGCTTTCTGAATTCCTCGTGAGCTACCCGTATTTGCCATGGCTGCCCCTCCCCCATAGCTCTGCTAAGGCTTGGCTTCTGGACCCCACGAGGTGCTCATTCCTCCTTCTGTGGCTTTGTCCTCTTGTGAACAAGAGTAACTCCATCTTGAATAGGAGCTGGGGAAAATGAGGCTGAGACCTATTAGACTGCATTCCCAGACGGTTAAGGCATTCTAAGTCACAAGATGAGATAGGAGGTCAGCACAAGATACAGGTTACAAAGACCTTGCCAAAACCCACCAAAACCAAGATGGCCACGAGAGTGACTTCTGGTCGTCGTCCTCACTGCTACACTCTCAACAGCACCATGACAGTTTACAAATGTCATGGCAATGTCAGGAAGTTACTCTATATGGTCTAAAAAGGGGAGGCATGAATAATCCACCCCTTGTTAAGCATATAATCAAGAAATAACTATAAAAATGGGCAACCGGCAGCCTCCAGGCTGCTCTGTTGATGGAGTAGCCATTCTTTTATTCCTTTACTTTCCTAATAAACTTGCTTTCATTTCACTCTATGGACTCGCCCTGAATTCCTTCTTGCACAAGATCTAAGAATCCTCTCTTGGGATGTGGATAGGGACCCCTTTCCTGTAACAGCTTTGCTGCTGGTATTCAATCTTCTGTACCTGCCCTTGCCTTTCCCTCCACTTGTCCAACTCACTCCTAATTTTAAAAATCCAACTCAATTCCTGCCTGTTGCATGAAGCTTTCTAGGTCTTCTCAAAGTTCAAACGTGTACTTCGTGCCGTGCAGTTCAACCCTGTAACTATCTCCTTCTGACGACACTGCCTCTTCCCACCTAGCTCACATCCTGGCAGGGAACCGGGATCACGTATTGTGCTTTTCTAGAGCCTAGTGACATGGTGGGCAATCAGTACACATCTGACTAATAAATACAAATAAATAAATAAATGGCCAATTGAGTGGCTTCCTTTAAATTTAATGAAAATTCTTAATGAAACTTTAGATACTGAATCTAATTTTTAGTAGGTTTCAGGCCTATAGGCCAGTGATTCTTTACGTGGACATTCTAAAATCTCCCCCACGAAGCACCACACTGAATCCCAGAGTCCCTGTGAAGTTCAGGTGTCAATTAAGACAGGGATTTCCCCTGAGTCCTCTGGTTCCAGTTGTTGAGTTGCTGGTGCTTTATTTACTTCCTGCTCCCTATACTGCGTCCCCTCCTGTAATCACCCCATCAAGCTTACACAATCTATGGTGCCCAAAGTGATGACACCTCCATAAATCAGTGCTCAAAGTGCCTGCTGTTGCTAACGTGCCCAGGTGATGAAAGTCTTTCTGCACTTTCTTGGTGTAGAATATTTTGATTGATTTAACAAAGGTTTTGATTCAGGCAAGGGCTGTGGAAGGCTCCATGGCATCAGGGAACCACATCTGAGCAACAGAAGCAGGAGCCCATGTTAAAAAGAAACAAAGGCTGCAGAGGCTGGGAGGGAGGTGGATTTGCTGCCCCATGGTCCTCTCCTATTTTCAGACCAAAAGGCACTACTTGTGTGGAATTTGCAAATTGCTAACCAACAAGAGTTGCCGATGCGTGCTCACCTCTCATCACATTTAATCAGAATCACGCTGTCTGTTCCAATCCCTAAGGCTGCAGCTCCCTTCTTGAGAGAAAAATGACTCTGTAAAAAAATATATATATATTTGCAATTAGTTCCGTATAAAGACAAGATCCATTCCATTGGCTGTTTGTTTTCTGTTTTCCTTTTTTCCTTTCATTTCTAGTCTGTTCCTCCAAAGCCTGGGCTGCTAAGAGAAGATGGCATCCTTCACTTGTGCTTTTTTAAAAATTGTGGTGAAACAGCCAGGCATGGTGGCTCACGCCTATAATCCCAGCCCTTTGGGAGGCCGAGGCAGGCAGATCACAAGGTCAGGAGTTTGAGACCAGCCTGGCCAACATAGTGAAACCTAGTCTCTATTGAAAATACAAAAAGAAAATTAGCTGGGTGTGGTGGCAGGCACCTGTAATTCCAGCTACTCAGGAGGCTGAGGCAGGAGAATTGCTTGAACTTAGGAGGCGGAGGTTGCAGTGAGCCAAGATTGCGCCATTGCACTCCAACCTGGGAGACAAGAGTGAAACTCTGTCTCAAAAATGAAAAAAATTGTCGTGAAACAACATAACTTAAATGCCATCTTAACCGTTTTTATTTTTATTTTTTATTTTTATTTTAAGTTCCAGGGTACATGCTGGATGTGCAGGTTTGTTAATAGGTAAACGTGTGCCATGGTGGTTTGCTGCACCTATCAACCCATCACCTAGGTATTAAGCCCAGCATGCATTAGCTATTTTTCCTAATGCTCTCCCTCCCCCCCACAGCCCCAATACCAGCCCCGACAGGCACCACTGTGCGTTATTAACTTTTTTTTTTTTTTTTTTGAGACAGAGTTTTGCTCTTGTCACCCAGGCTGGTGTGCAATGGCACAATCTCAGCTCACTGCAACCCCTGCCTCCTGGGTTCCAGTGATTCTCCTGCCTCAGCCTCCCAAGTGGCTGGGATTACACCACCATGCCTAGCTAGTTTTTGGTATTTTTAGTAGAGACAGGGTTTCACCATGTCGGCCAGGCTGGTCTCAAACTCCTGACCTCAGATGATCCACCTGCCTCGATCTCCCAAAGTTCTGGGATTACAGGCATGAGCCACTCCACCCAGCCTTATTAACCATTTTTAAGTATACATTTCAGTGGCTTCAAGTATATTCACAGTGTTGTGCAAACCATCACCTCCATCCATCTTCAGAACTCTTTTCATCTTGCAAAACTAAAATTCCGTGCCCATTAAACAACTCCTCATTCTCCCAACCCCCAACCCCTGAAAAGCACCATTCCATTTTCTGTCTCTGAATTTAACTACTCTAAATACCTCACATAAGTGGAACATACAGTATTTGACTTTTTGTGACTGGTTTATTTAACTTAGTATAATGTCCTCAAGGTTCATCCACGTTGTAGCATATGTGAGAATCTCCTTCCTTTTTAAGGCTGAATGACATTCTACTATATGTACATACCACATTTTGTTTAGCTATTCATCCATTTATACAAATAGGTTGCTTCTACCTTTTTGCTATTGTGAATAATGCTACTGTGACATATGGGGGTACAACTGCCTCTTCAAGACTCTGCTTTCAATTGCCTTGAGTAGATACCTAGAAGTGGAATTACTAGATCATACAGCACTTCTATTTTTAACTTTTGGAGGAACAACCATACAGTGCTCCATCGTAGCGGTACCATTTTACATTCCCACTCCCAGTGGACGAGGTTTCCAATTTCTCCACATCCTCACCAACAATCATAATTTTCTGTTTTTGATAACAGTCATCCTAATGAATGAGAGATGGCAACTCATTATGCTTCGGATTTGCATTTCCCTAGCGATCAGTGATGTTGAACACCTTGTGCTTAGCATCATGTGCTTAGTGGCCATTTGTGCATCTTCTCTGGAGAAATGTCTATTCAAGTTCTTTGCCCATTTTGAATAGTTGTTTATTTAGTTTTTGTTCTTGTTGGGATTTTTGAGGGATGCCGGAAAGATGCTGGAAATTGTAAATGGATCCAATAACCCGACACACAGTAACTCAAAGCCAATTTTACATACAAGGCTTAAGAATACATCAACCACCTCCAGCAGCTATGTATTGTATGGCTCCCAGGCTTATATGTTACCAAGAAGTTACACTCAGTTTCTCCCAGGTTCAGTGAAACTGAGTGCACTGAGGTAAGAGGACAAGTGACCCTAAATCTAGCACTCTTTATTCCAGTTGCTGGAGGGGCTATTTGTTGCACAGGCAACTGCCAAGCCTGAGTCAGGCTTTAAAAAAGAGGCATCATTTACTGGCTGGGGCAGAATGACTTGTCTGCGTGTACAGAACAGGCCACACTGCCAAGCCACCGCCAAAGTCTTTGTGCCTTTGGTTATTGATTCCGGGTAGGATTGTGTGTCTCAATGGTTGTAATCACCGTGCCATTTGGAGAGCTGAGAAAGGCTAACCTAAGCCCAGCTGTACTGCATCTGCCCATCAGCCTCTTACTGTTAACTACACATTATTAAACTGTCCAAAAGAAGAGCTGCTTCCTCAATTTACATCTCCAAAGGGCTGCTGACTGGAATTTTAAGTTAGGGATCCTAAGAGGGTCCTCTCTCTTCGAATGCCCACTTTTGTACCCTTCTGAATTCTCAAACACACAGCACAGGAACTCTTAACACACATATTTTTAGGGGGTATGTCTAATCACCAAGAAGAAATCACATTTATAACAGCAGCAAATAATGATGACCAATCAAGGAGACCTGGAGCTGTGCAGCTAGAAGCAATGAGAAAGGGCCATTAGCCTCATTTTACAACCTCAGAATGACAAAGTGAACAGTCATTACCATGATACCTGGAAACTAGAGGAGAAAGCTTAATTAGATCAAGGTTTGTAAAGATGCATTCCCCCACCAAAAAAAAAAAAAAAATGGTTCTTTTTTGTGCATTTAGCAGAGCCCTGGGTGACCCCGAAGAGAAGGAGCTCAGAGGCAAGCTAAGTCTCTTACAGCCAGGAGGGAACAGAACAGCCAGCTGCCCCGACTAAGTAAGTGCAAGCCACTCAAATTACGGCCCTCTGTGAATGAGCTCTTAAGCACTAAACTGCAAAAAGGCGAACTGGGGATAAGTAACAGATCTGGTGCACCTGGTCAATGGGAGGACGTATTCTTGTCTAGTCTTTAATGAGAAAGAATAGGGGTTCTTAAATGAGGAGCAATTACCCAGAATAATTGATCACGGTACCAAATGCTGCAGATTTAAAGAAAAACAAATGCCCAGATAGAAAGCTTAAAGACAGGGAACAAAGGTGAGATGAGGCATGAAAAAGAAAATTAGGTAGCAAACATCGAGTCTGTTTATATTCTGAGGAAAGGGAGCAGAGAAATAGCTTAACATTATTCACAAATAGAAAGGAATCCACGGAGAGGAAGAAAACTTGAGAGGAAAAAGCAATCTACTTAATGAGGGAGAAACAGTGAAGATAGCTTAAATGGCATGTCTTTCTGGGCCGGTGAGACCACATGTGGACAGTCACTTTTATTCCTTAGCACCATTTTGAATGGAACTACTTGTCGATGAACCAGAGGAAAACAGTGTCTGAAGAACAACCACCTGGATGCTGAGAAGGCTGGAAAGCACGTGTTTAGAGAGAACCTAGAGGGTTCTCTGGAAACAAATATAAAAATTGAACCAGTGGCCGGGCGTGGTGGCTCACGCCTGTAATCCCAGCACTGTGGGAGGCTGAGGCAGGCGGATCATGAGGTCAGGAGATCGAGACCATCCTGGCTAACACGTTGAAACCCCGTCTGTATTAAAAATACAAAAAAATTAGCCAGGCGTGGTGGTGGGTGCCTGTAGTCCCAGCTACTCCGGAGGCTGAGGCAGAAGAATGGCATGAACCTGGAAGGCGGAGCTTAGCTTGCAGTGAGCCAAGATCGCACCACTGCACTCCAGCCTGGGCAACAGAGTGAGACTCTGTCTCAAAAAAAAAAAAAAAAAAAAAAAAAAACTGAACCAGTGATTCAACAGTATCTGCGAGGCCAACAACAATTGAGGGGAGATGTTCTAGCAAAGAATGCTGAGTTGGGCAACAACATCTGTCAGCAGCACATACTAGCAGACCACCCAGAGGAGTGAGGACACAAACCACACCTCAGAAGATAACAACCTATTATCATTAAAGGGCCGAAAGGCCTTCTTTCCCTCAACACAAGGATGCTATTATAGAGTTTTCCAAAATACCTCAATATACTTCAATTTTTTGTACTTCCACCTAAAAATACATGTGTGTGCACACTCATGCGCATGCATACACATACACACAGAGGAAACTTGGAGAAAAAGCTAATGTGTTGGGGAAAGTTTTGTTAGAAAAATCAGATCCGTTTTTGAAGTAAAAGATACCTCAGTTCTAAAAAAAAAAAAAAAAAAAAAGAAATGAGCAGAGAGCATTAGGGATATGTGACGTGGGTGGCCTTCAGGTGAAGGGCTGTGCCAAGCCTGGGATCGGGGGACAGGCTGCACTGGAGCACATCAGGCTGGAGAGGACAGCACCCCATTCCACCTGGCCCTAGACTGGAGGGTGTGGCATGAGCTCCTTCACTCTTCAATGGCTTCAGAAGACAAAATTCTGAACAAAAATTGGAAGCTACAAGAATTCAAATTTGTCCCAAAATAATCAAGATTCTTGTAATAATCAGTTGTTCATCAATAAAATGGCTGGGGAATGAGCTAATGAGAATACCTTCGTCCCCTCCCTGGATTTGGGAAAAATTACAGTAGAGCCTTGATAATAGAATCTAGTGCTTATTTAGGATTAAATCATATTTCTATTTAAGGACAATAGATATTAAAGCCCATATAATTTTTATTTTCTACTAAATGAAAGTCAAGATTGATGGAAGAATAATTTCTCTCTCTCTCTCTTTTTTTTTTTCTTTTTTGAGACAGAGTCTCACTGTGTCGCCCAGGCTGGAGTGCAATGGCACGATCTTGGCTCACTGCAAGCTCCGCCTCCCGGGTTCACACCATTCTCCTGCCTCAGCCTCCGGAGTAGCAGGGACTAGAGGCGCCCGACACCACGCCAGGCTAATTTTTTGTTTTCGTATTTTTAGTAGAGCTGGGGTTTTACCGTGTTAGCCAGGATGGTCTCGATCTCCCGACCTCGTGATCTGCCCACCC
>NW_026652278.1:99353955-99409394 GCF_009828535.3 Hylobates moloch
GTGATCCGCCCGCCTCGGCCTCCCAAAGTGCTGGGATTACAAGCGTGAGCCACCGCGCCCGGCCTATGATTTGTGGATCATGAAGAGTGAATGAAAGTGTGTAATGGAAAGAGGTGATGTGAGGCACAATGATGAGGGTTTGACACCTGCTTCTATTTAGGCAAATTACTTTCTCATGCTGAGCCATGATTTGCTCAGGTGCAATGATGAAGTCCTTTCTTGGCAGAATTGATGTGAGAAGTGTAGCTGTGGCATGTGATGTGTCTTACATATCAGTTTTTGGGCTATCCCCAAAAAGGGTAGCCCTTCCTATCCTCCCATCCTCCTACCTAATGTGATACTGTCCTCAGGTTTCCCTCATTACCTCGAGTGGCATTTTGAAATCTTCAAACACAATTCATGTCAATCCCTTTCTTTTCTTTTGTGTGTGTGTGTGTGTGTATGTGTGTGTGTGTTTGAGATGGAGTCTCGCCCTGTGACCCTGAAGTGCAGTGGTGCGATCTCAGCTCACTGCAACCTTTGCTTCCCGGGTTCAAGCGATTCTCCTGCCTCAGCCTCCCAAGTAGCTGGGATTACAGGCGCCGCCATTACGCCCTGCTAATTTTTGTATTTTTAGTAGAGGTGGGGTCTCACCATGTTGGCCAGGCTGGTCTCAAACTCCTGACCTCAGGTGATCCACCTGCTTCGGCCCCCCAAAGTGCTGGGATTACAGGCATGAACCACTGTGCCCGGCTAATTCACTTTACTCCTTAAAATAAATATATGTATGTAGGGAAATCTCAAAATTATACAAGTAGCAGTCTAGGATCTAGGCTCTCCCAAGGCTGTGGATCCTTGAGTGTTGCTCTGGCACTTTGAGAGGAAGGGCACATCCTTCTTAAGGAAATCACTGGCCCCGACTCCGCTCTCCCTGCTCCCTCTGTCTCGCCTCCTGGCTAGGCTCAGCTCCTTCTAACGACAGTGTCATCTGTGAGGGGCTCACCGAGAGCCATGCACAGTGCACTGCCCTTCCCATGTATCATCTTGCTTCATCCTCCCCACAACTACAGAAGCTGGGTATCATCATCCCCATTTTACAGATGAGGAGGAGACAAAGGGTCACGCCTTGGGAGGTGGCAGAGCAGGGTCTGTCACCATTTCATCAATTCCAAAGCTCACAGGCTTTAACACTAACCTGGAGAACAGTAAGTCTGTTCAGCCACTTTTGACCTGGCATTGGGAATAAGGGAGCATCCGTCACCTGGCGTGGATGGGATCTCAGGAGCCCCTTCCCATCCCTTTCTTCCCCAGAACAAAGGATGCTCGCTGAGAGCGGGCACTGGGTGTGTTCTGCCCACTGCTCTCTCCCCCATGCCAGAAGCAATGCCTGGCGCCTGCAGCACTAAAGGAAGGAAGGAAGGAATAAGGGAAGCATCTCTCTGCACAGTGGCTGAGTTGTGTCTCAGCACCTCACGCCTTTGCCTCTCTGAGTGCGATGGGAATATCCCCAGGAGAGGCAATGGGGAGGTCTTACCTATCGCTTACATCTCAGCATGGCTTTCGGGTTCTTTCCTGAGAGGAGGTTTGGATGGGCTGGATAGAGGAGAAAATAACATGGGCGTGATGAGGGCCCTGAGGTGAGAAGGAGGTAGGAATGCAGCACTAGAGCAGGGGTGCTGAAGGTTAATAGATTTAGCCCACAATTTCACTCACTGTCAGTTCTGACTAAGGGGGAGCAATACATTTTGTGGAAGTCATCTGTTTCCAAATTGCCCAAACAGCCCTGTTTCCAAACAGGTCACTGTTTAAAAGAATTTTTTAAAGGAGATCTATTTTTGAAACTAAAAACCTCTCCAATAATGATATGTGAAAGTCATCTTTCTGGCTGGGTGCGGTGGCTCACGCCTATAATTCCAGCACTTTGAGAGGCTGAGGCAGGCGGATCACCTGAGGTCAGAAGTTCGAGCCCAGCCTGGCCAACATGGTGAAACCCCGTCTCTACTAAAAATACAAAACTTAGCCAGGTGTGGTGGTGGGCGCCTGTAATCCCAGCTACTCAGGAGACTGAGGCAGGACCATTGCTTGATCCCGGGAGGCGGAGGTTGCAGTGAGCTGAGATTGCGTCATTGTACTCCAGCCTGGACGACAAGAGTGAGACTCCATCTCAAATAAAAAAAAAAAAAAGAAAAAAGAAAAGAAAGCCATCTTTCTGAAGATGTGGTGGCTCAAGCCTGTAGGCCCAGCTACTTAGGAGGTGAGGCAGGAGGATCATTTGAGCCCAGGAGTTTGAAGCTTCAGCAAGCCATGATTATGCCACTGTACCCAGCCTGGGTAACAGGGTGAAATCCTGTCTCTAAAATAAAATAATAAACTAAAATAGAGCAATTTTGAGAATTACTTCCCCACAGAAGTGGGTCGAAGTCACAAGGGGCCTCAGCAGAACATTGGCAACTGGTTCCGGGGGACATGGGTGTGGGCCGGGCTTGGCGTGTGAAGAGTGGAGTGAATTAGTTATGGTGATTTGCCTAAAGATCCACTGTCTGTTACGACTATGAAGAATATGTTTCCTAGATGAGGTTATGCTGTTTCGTGGAAGCTATTTCTGGACGAGCTTGTGCCACACAAGAAATAAGAGGAATTTGGAATTGAGCTCATGGTTTAGGCTTTCAAAGGATTCAGAGCTGGAGATGTGAATTATTGAGCTGGGATCTTAGCTTCCCTCTAAACCTACTTTCAAGAGAGAACCTAAAACTCATCAAGTTAATTTTTGCCAAGGCTTTGTATGACTGAAGATTTGGGGAACAGGATGAGATTCCAACAAAGGATGTGTTGAACCAAAGGATATTTAAGATCACTTTCAATTCTGAGATTTTGTGATTCTATATTTTACAGAAAAGTAATATTGGAATTCTTAAACGCTTGCCACAGAAAGACTAGTTGTTCAATTTAGTCTTATTCAAGTTTTACAAGAAAACAGTTGATTCAAACAACCAGAAAAATTTAATAGGTTGCCCTCCTCATCAGATTAGTGAAGGTCTAGTCTGTGTTGGTGGCCAGAAAAGAAGTGGGTAGCTTTGGTGGAGTGCAACAGACAGAGAGTGAAGGGTCATTTAGAAAACAAAATGACTCTTCCCTTCATGAATATCTGAACGTTTCTGGTTGGATGCAGAAGGCCACAGAGTCTCGCAATGTCGTTCCCATCCCTATGGCTCTAAACATGCCAAGTTACAAACTCAGTGCTCAGATTGGAAGAAGGGATAGTAATGTGACTGGTTCAGTAGATCAGGAAATTAGCATGAGAATAACCAACATGGGGCCGGGCGCGGTGGCTCATGCCTGTAATCCCAGCTTTGGAAGGCCAAGGCAGCTGGACCACCTGAGGTCAGGAGTTCGAGACCAGCCTGGCCAACATAGTGAAACCCTGTCTCTACTAAAAATACAAAAAATTAGCTGGGTGTGGTGGCATGCACCTGTAGTCCCAGCTACTCAGGAGGCTGAGGCAGAAGAATCGCTTGAACCAGGGAGGCGGAGATTGCAGTGAGCCAAGATGGCGCCATTGCACTCCAGCCTGGGTAACAGAGAGAGAGTCCATCTCAAAACAAACAAACAAACAAAAAAAGAATAACCAACATGGGGAAAATGGGATTTAAGAAAGGATGCTACAAGTCAATTTAGAGCAGCTAGCCAGAGAGAGGCGCTCAGGACATCCAACCCAGTAGTAGAAAGAGCAGTGTTAGGCTGGCCACTATGCTAATCTCTTCAGTGATGGTGTCTAATTGAACCCAACAGTCCTATGAGAAGAGCATTAATATGACTTTCCTTTCCCAGATCAGAAAACTGAGGCATAGCAAGGTTAAGTAACTTGTCCAGTGTCACACAGCTAGTACGTGATAAAACCAAATATTTCAACCTGTGTTTGTCTGATTCCAGAGCCTATCCTTAGATGACACATCAAATGAATTATTTTTCAATTCAATAAAATACACTGAATGCAAAAAAAAAAAAGTTTATAAAGAGCAGTGTTGTATTACTGAGAAATTATTAAGGCTTCGAATCTGGCTCTGCCATTGACTGGCTGTGACACCATGGGCAAATTATCCCCCACCTCTGGGGCTTGGTGTCTTCATCTGTAAAACAAGGTGGGTTTTTTTGGTCTTTTTTTCCAACGGAGTCTCACTCACTCTGTTGCCCAGTCTGGAGTGCAGTGGTGCGATCTTGGTGTACTGCAACCTCTGCCTCCCGGGTTCCAGTGATTCTCCTGCCTCAGCCTCCCGAGTAGCTGGGATTACAGGTGCCCACCAACACACCTGGCTAATTTTTGTATTTTCAGTAGAGACGGGGTTTCACCATGTCGGCCACGCTGGTCTCAAACTCCTGACCTCAAGTAATCCTTCTGCCTCGGCCTCCCAAAGTGCTGGGATTACAGGCATGAGCCACCACACCCGGCCAAGGTTGTTGGTTTTTAAAGTTGGTTGATATTTATGCAGAGCTCTCTGTGTCCCAGGCACTGAGGCACAAGTTCTATAAGGCTCTCATTTGATTTTCCAGGAGTCTTCGGCCTTGGAAACCTCTCAAAATACATGAAGAGAGAACACCCAAAGCAGCGTCTGTCTTGACCCATGGCCTCCCTCTCCTCACTGAGTCAACACAGCAGCCCCTCCATTATCCTTTCTCCCTGCCAGCCAAGCAATTGAGGAAAGAAGCCTCCATGCCAAGACTGATGCTGTCTAGCCGGAGAAAAGGCATTTGAGAAATGACTTGGTAATTTTCTTTTTTCCGCCTCTGGAGATCTATTTCTGGAGCTGGTGGAGACAGTGTGATTGTAAACTCTGAAAAGACCAAGAAAATATGTGGCCTGGCCTGAAGCCAGATGGAAGCTACACTAAATGATGAATTGAAAATAATGTCTGAGGTCTAGAGCCCAGAAGGAACTAGCGATGGGGATCGTGTTACCTCTTAACCTGCAGCTTCAAAGGCAAGACTCACTTTTAAGAGCTCACCTGTCCAGGATGGTTAGGGTCAAGGGTTCAAGAAGATGCAGGACGACTTTAAATGAGCTCCGAAAACCCCCTCCAGCGCAACCCTATGAGATGATGAGAATGTTTTTGGTGGAAAGAGAAAGTCACAAATTAGCATCAATTTCACATTAAGAAAATAGCTCCTCGTGGAAACTTGATCAGGGAAGGTATAAGATGTTAAGTCAATTGATGAGCTGCTGTATACAAAGCTCTGTTGCTGAATCTTTTAACCTGGTTTCTACAGTGGTAGTCGGTGCATGGAGCTCACTGGTCTTGAACCCAGTAAACCCAGTTGGATCTTGGCTCTACCTACCTAGCTAATTTCACCCTCCTCATTTGTAAAATGCTGATAACAATCTCTGTTCTACCTGTCCCATAAGGTTGCTGTGAGAATCAAAGTTCCATATCTTCAAAGTGTTTTGGAAACTGTCAAATAGTAGTCAGATATAAGGTGTTATATATTAGAAAAACTATTTGTCAAAAATGATAAGGCAATGATAACCCAAATGATAGGCCAAAGTTAGAACCTATTGGTAGTTTAGGAGAGCTTCGTAATTCAAATGATCTTTCACAACTGTATGCATAGACGGAGACACAAGAAGGAGAAGGGAGAGTCAAATGGTTGTTATACAGCCGAACTGTGTTTCTTTCTCAGAAATGAAGTAGTCTGGGCGTGGCGGCTCACGCCTGTAATCCCAGCACTTCGGGAGGTGAAGGCGGATGGATCACCCGAGGTCAGAAGTTTAAGACCAGCGTGGCCAACATGGTGAAACCCTGTCTCTACTAAAAATACAAAAATTAGCCAGGTGTGGCGGCACGTGCCTGTAGTCCCAGCTACTCTACTCCAGAGGCTGAGGCAGGAGGAATCGCTTGAACCCCAGAGATGGAGGTTGCAGTGAGCTGAGATTGCACCACTGCACTCCAGAGATCACGCCATGGCACTCCAGCCTGGGTGACAGGGCTAGACTCTGACTCAAAAAAAAAAAAAAAAAAAAAAAAGTAGACTGAGTTTACGCTATCAGGAAAAGAAGGTAGAGCAAAATTGTTATTTTAGATCCTCAGACCACATGGCCTGATCTTTCTGGGCAAGTCTGAGTCACTTTACATAAAGCATGAGGCTGAGAAGCTCATGCCCAAACCAGAGATGCCCGGCAGAGAGCGCAGAGTGGCTTGCTGCTGGACCAAACTCATTTTAACTTGTGGATGCAGCCTGGAAGCCAAAAGAAAAAGATGCCCAATAAAAGATCATATGGACTTTTTGAGGCTGAGAGTGTAGTAACATGTAACTATTTAGGGGTCCAAACCCATTTCAGGAAAATAGTAATTGAGGAGAAAAATAGATCACGTTTTTCTATCCTTGGAGAAGCTGAGAAAAGAAAGTTATCTCCTGCTGGGGTACTAGGTAGGGTGGGCTGAATAACAGATAATCCCGGCCACAAAAACCACATTCTCATCTTCAACACTGTGAATATGTTACTTTACATGGTTAAAGCGACTTTACAGATGTGATTAGGTTAAGGTTGAGACGGGAGATTACCCTGGATTATCTGAGTAGATCCAAAAGAGAGAGGCAGGAGAGCCACAGGTGGAAAGAGATGTGGTGGTAAAAGCAGAGGTGAGAGAGAGAGAAAGAGGGAGATCCAAAGACGCTATGCTGCTGGCTCTGAAGATGAACCAAAAAATGTAGGTGGCCTCTAGAAGCTGGAAACAGCAAGAAAACGGATTCTTCCAGAGAGCCTCCAGGAAGAATACAGCCCTGCTTTTCCCATTTTAGATTTCTGACCCCCAGAACTATAAGATAATAAATTCATATTGTTGTAAGCCACAAAGTTTATGATCATTTGTTCCAGCAGCAACAGAAAGGTAAAATACTAAGTAATTTTAGGCTGTGGTCTTTGCCCAGTGTGACCCCTATACGTTGAAGAACGACATTTAACAAAATAATAAAACCCCAAAAGATGACTGAAAACAAGATGCTTTGATAATTTGTTAACATGGAATTGCTAGTTTCCTTTAATTCCACAGCTACTGCTGTGGTAATGAACTGTATCCACTGATTTCCAATCTGTTTCCTTGTCATGGACACTTACAGACACACACAGAGAAAGACACACACACATAGACACACATACCTCACTTAAAATAGGAAACAGGAAAATTTCATGGTGGATCTGGATCTGAGACCCACTACGGTTCCCTGCGTCTCCTGAGGGACATTTCCTTACAGGAGCCCTGAGTCTCCCTCTAGGCCCTTCCTCCCTCTCTGCCTCCTAGTTCCCTGGCTATCAGAGGTCTTCCTGATTGTCTCTGAGGCAGCTGTATTCCAGAGCCCAGGCTACTGTGAGGCAGAGATCATGAAGGAAGAGTCTTATGGTTTTTTGTTTGTTTTTGTGGGTTTTTTTTGGTTTTTTTTTTTTGAGAACGGAGTGTCACTCCGTTGCCCAGGCTGGAGTGCACTGATGCGATCTCTTCTCACTGCAACCTCTGCCTCCTGGATTCAAGTGATTCTCCTGTGTCAGCCTCCTGAGTAGCTTGGATTACAGGTGCCTGCCACCTTGCCTGGCTAATTTTTTTGTATTTTTAGTAGAGATGAGGTTTCACCATGTTGGTCAGGCTGGTCTTGAACTCCTGACCTCAAATGATCCACCTGCCTTGGCCTCCCAAAGTGCTGGGATTACAGGCATGAGCCACCATGCCTGGTCCGGTGCTATTTCTTTATGGTAACAAAACCTCGGGTCAAGTCAGCCAAAGATGAATGTTAAATGGTTCAGGCTGGGTATGATGGTGGCTCACGCCTGTAATCTCAGCATTTTGGGAGGCCGAGGTGGAAGGATCACTTGAGGCCAGGAATTTGAGACCAGCCTAGCCAACACTGCAAGACCTGTCTCTATAAAAAATAGAAAAATTAGTCAGCCATGGTGATACATATCTGGAGTCCCAGCTATCCAGGAGGCTGATGTGGGAGGATTGCTTGAACCTAGGAAGTTGAGGCTGAGGCTGCAGTGAGCTGTGATTGCACCACTGCACTATAGTCTGGGTGACATAGCAAGACTGTCTCAAAAAAAAAAAAAAAAAGACTCAAGGCACCATGAGGGCAGAATATCTATCAGATCAGTGGGCTGAGTCTTTAAACAGAAAAACTGTATCAAAGGCTCCTCTGGAGTTTTGCTTACATGGGCCTAGCATCATTGGTCCAAATGAGCTCACAGTCCCTCTGCCTTCCCTCCTCCTCCCCTTCCCTTAATATGCAACTTAATTGCACAGAAGCGAAGGGTAGGAACTAGAGCTAAAAATATTTTCCTTTATTTTTTATTTTTTATTTTTTTGACAGGGTCTTGCTCTTTCATCCGGGCTGGAGTGTAGTGGTGCAATCACGGTTCACTGCAGTCTCAACCTCCTGAGCTCAAGTAATTCTGCTACCTCAGCGTCCTGGGATCATAGGTTTGTGCTACCACATCAGGCTATTTTTCTTTTAATTTTCTGTGAAGATGGGGTTTCACTATATTGCCCAGGCTGCTCCTTTATCTTTGAGGGTTTTCCTGAATTTCAAAGAGTCAAGGAGGACACCCCATAGTACCACTCAGCTTTCTCCCCCATTCTCTCCCAAGGTGTCTTCCAGAAAGAGGGCCTCTGGGGATAATGCATTTCCGGCCATCATTCCTTCAACTCAGGCTTTATGGAGCATAACCTTAAACTTGGAAGGAACAGAAACACATACATGCTCAGACGTGAAGGCAATGAGCCTGGGAACAGCTGCCATTCCTTTCTCCTTGACTTCCGGGAACATCTTAAAGCGTGCGATCATCATGGCATACATGTTAGATATGGCGCCACCTAAAGTGCACAGCAACACACAGTTACTTTATTTATTATCAACCTCATTTCACATGCAAGCAACATTCCTTATTTCCACTGACCTGAGTCCTCCTTGGACTCAGAAGAAAACCCTATTGACTATCTTTAAACTGAATCCTCAGACTCAAAGGAGCTACCCCAGAGGGCACACTGGGACAGGACAGGTGCCACTGCCACACCCCATCTCAGTCATTAAGGGGAACTGCAGTGGATTCTACTCTTGCTGGAAGCCCTTTGAAGAGGCTTTTTTTGTTTGTTTTTTTTTTTTTTTGAGACGGAGTCTCACTCTGTCGCCCAGGCTGGAGTACAGTGGCGCCATCTTGGCTCACTGCAAGCTCCACCTCCCAGGTTCACGTCATTCTCCTGCCTCAGCCTCTCCGAGTAGCTGGGACTACAGGCGCCCGCCACCACGCCCAGCTAATTTTTTGTATTTTTAGTAGAGGCGGGGTTTCACTGTGGTCTCGATCTCCTGACCTCGTGATCCGCCCGCCTCGGCCTCCCAAAGTGCTGGGATTACAAGCGTGAGCCACCGTGCCTGGCCTGAAGAGGTTTTTAATTCAAAAGCAAAAGGTTTGCCTCCATCCCAGCTTGTGAGCGTGGTCATTCTGCATTAGATGTGTAAAATTCTGGTTATATCTGGATGGAGAAACCTTTTTTTTTTTCATTTCAACTCATTCAGTGCCTTGCACTTGGATTAAGATAAATCAGCTGTTACTGATGTAAACTGTTAATCAACTTTTTTTTTTTTTCTTGAGACAGGGTCTCACTCTGTCGCCCAGGCTGGAGTGCAGTGGCACGATCTCCGCCCACTGCCACCTCCATCTCCCGAGTTCAAGCGATTCTCCTGCCCCAGCCTCCCAAGAAGCTGGGACCACAGGCATGTGCCACCACGCCCAGCTAATTTTTTTGTGTATTTTTAGTAGAGACGGGGGGGTTTCACCATGTTGGCCAGGCTGGTCTCAAACTCCTGACCTCAAATGATCCACCTGCCTCGGCCTCACAAAGTGCTAGGATTACAGGTGTGAGCCACCACGCCTGGCCTAATCAACAATTTTTACTGAGCAGCAGTCCCCAACCTTTTTGGCAGCAGTGATGCGTTTCGTGGAAGACAATTTTTCCACATACGGAAGGTCGGAGGCTGGTAGGGGTGGGGTGGAGAATGCTTTTGGGATGAGACTGTTCCACCTCACATCATTAGGCATTAATTGGATTCTCGTAAGGAGCATGCAACCTAGATCCCTCGCATGCGCATTTCACAATAGGGTTCACGCTCCTATGAGAATCTCATGCAGCTGCTGATGTGACAGAAGGCAGAGCTCAGGCGGTAATGCTCACTTGCCCCTTGCTCACCTCTTGCTCTGTGGCCCCGTTCCTAATAGACCGCAGACCTGTACCGATCCACCATCAAGGGGTTGGGGACCCCTGTTATAAAGGATAAACCTCCAAGTCCATCTCACCATACTCATCTGTTCATTCCCTCTAAACTAGTTCTTCCCTCTCAAAGACATCATTGAAATAGAATTGTATTAGCTAACAAAACTTATTTCATAAGTATAGAAAAACGTACAACTAAGAGAATTTCCAGTCCATATTGTGTTACTTTTTCTGTGTCATCCAAAGGTTGTCAGGGATTCCACGCCTTAAGATTTGTGTCTTATAAGTAGAGTCTCACTTGACAAGCAAAGAAAACCCAGGGCTGTTGGGAAGTTTAGGATATTTGCAATTCAGGAAAGACAGATTGCTGTGAATGCAAATTAATAAGCTGGGATGGAAGACATGAGGCCATGGGGCAGAGTGAAGGTACTGCCTCTACCTCCTGACCCAGGGGAACACCCCAAGCTCTGCCGTCACATGAGTGTTGTGAGTTACTCTCCTTCCTGGTGGCTGAGAAGCAGGAGGGCTCCATGTCAAGCTGAATGACCCAGGCAGGGGTATGACCTTTGTCTCTTAAGCCCTGGGCTCTGACCCAAGCAGGCCGCCTAGCACACAGCACTCATCGCCCAGATCCATGCCTCTGTCCTCAGTCAAAATCAGGGCGATTCCTTCCTTTCTGGACTCTAGAGACACAGGACAGGTAGAATCCAGGTCACGCCTGCTCTGAGCAGACACCCAGTCTGAAAGGCTGACTGTAGGATGCTGGAAGCAGGGTCTGCTTCGAAAGGAAATTCCATCCTAGCTCATAGTTTTGGCACTTACTGACATTGTGGGCAACATAACTGGTGAGGGCTGACCTGGGCATTGTAAGTGTTGAGCAGCATCCCTGGTTTCTACCCACCAGATGCCCATAGCACCCTCTCCCCCAGACAATCAAAAGTATCTATAGATATTGCCAAATGTCCCTTGTGGAGAGCAAAATGATCTTGTTTGAGAATTTAGTTGTTCTTAAAGAGGCTGGAGAAGGAAGGAGGGGAGAAGAGAAAGGGGAAGATGTACCCAAAGAAAGTGCTCTTCACATGCATTTCTTCTGAAGCTTCCAGCCCTGCCCTCCCACACCTCACTCTGCAGCTCAGCTGTCCTCTGGCTAAAGGCTCAGCAGCCCTGAGTGAGAGAAAGAGGCTTCTGGGCCTCCAGGCAGAGAAGACCGTTTTGTGTAACAGAGGCCTGAGGACAAATGCGTGAGCGCTACCTGCTCTTATTTCCTACAAATCCTCTAAGAAAGGATGTAAAAGCAAGTGCTACTTTGGGAGACTGAGGTGGGCAGATCACCTGAGGTCAGGAATTCAAGACCAGCCTGGCCAACATGGTGAAATCCCATCTCTACTAAACATACAAAAATTGGCTGGGCATGGTGGTGCATGCCTGTAATCCCAGCTACTCTAGAGGCTAAGGCATAAGAATTGCTTGAACCCAGGAGATGGAGGTTGCAGTGAGCTGAGATCGTGCCACTGCACTCCAGCCTGGGCGACAGAGTGAGACTCTGTCTCAAAAAAATAAAAAATAAAATACATAAATAAAAGCAAGTGCTGAAACATTATGAAAACCCTGTTAGTTAGGAAAAGGTCTGTGACTAAGCCAAGCTTTCTTTCCTAGCCCCTCTCTAGTTTTTGTGCTTTGTGACCTGCTGAGCAGTAAGGAAGGCTCCATATTTCTCTGGTTCCCAGTGTAGGTGACATCACAAAAGCAGATTTATTCTAGGAGTCCTAAAGGACTTTCCACGAAGCATGAAGGCTCTGGATATTATCGATGGAAGTATGACGCAGTATGTTTTAAGTCACAGACCTAACTCTTCACATTGAGTCCCAGGGAATGAGACTTTTAGATCCCAGATGCATAAGATGTGTGGCTTTCTCTATCCCCACCCTTTAAATTGTAAGACCCTTTACTGCAGTAGCAAGGGTGGTTGCTCCCGGGAATAGCATCCATAGCCAGTAAGGATGTGATGAGCCATTTCTCCTCTGTGATGTCTTGTAGAAAGCAGAGCAGAAACAGGTTGCAATGACCTTTTCTGCTGTCTCCTCCCAACTTTGCAATGTCTGCACTGCACTGCAGTGTGACATCTATGGCTTGCATCTTGGGGTAAGAGCAAATGGGTCTTTAGGCTCCAAGGAAGCCTATAATTCCCATGCTCAAGCTGAAGTCTTCTCCACGTGAAAATCCCCCATCATCAATGAGGGTGGAGGGTAAGCTCTAAGCCTAACAGAACTGCCAAAGAGAATTCTTTCTCTGGGTGTATGTTTTCTGGGGCATGTAGGTTTTTCAGACCAGCCAGGTAAATTAGGCCTAGCTCTTAATTCAAATTAGTCAAATTTTCAGGGTCAACAGGTACAACTGTCGTCTCCCTACTCCCAGGGACCATTAAAACTTATGGCACGGGAATAAATTCAGCATAAAATAAATGCAAACAAAAGAAAAGAAATACAGCCCAACATGTTCTTGCTTCATCTCAGGGACAGATCAGTCCTATAACCAACCACACAAAGGTGGGAAGAAGAAAGGTAGAAATGATGTGGATCTCTGTACCCCACCTCATTCCTCATGAAAAATGTTTTCAAAGCATCAGGCAATGATGACAAAGCTTCCTCAACAGGGATGGTTTTCCAAAGGAAAACTAAGTATTAAGTGCCATAAAAAATAAAGGCTAGCTTAAAATTCATCACAGCTGGTGTTCAATGACCTTTTAAAAGGCTAATTTTCCCTTCCATTTAACTAACACCTTTTCCTTCAGCACCTGAAAAATTGTGCTATATATTTAAACACATAAAACAAAATAGCTGACCAGAGCCTGCAGGCAAACATGCTTAACTTAAGCCCTGGCCTTGGGGTCACTCTTGCTTACTCATCATTTCTTCTTTCCACTTTTTCTTTTCTCCCCTACCACCCCCCCTCCCCATCATTTGCTTGTCTTTGTAGATTTGCTGAAGAGAGATCACAACGACTTGGCCTTTGCTCTGTCTGACACAACGACAGGTGTTGCTCTGGCCTCTCTCTCAGGTGGGTCCTGTTTCAGTGGACTAATGACACCCGCTCCTGCCACTGATTAGCTGATGGTCTGCACATCGGGTTTCTTTTCCATGGGTCAGTGACTCTCTTTCCATTGCCTTCCTAACTTCTATTTCTTTTCTGCATCAAACCAAGGTCACACACAGAACCGTAAACCAAGGGCACAGCTTTTTGTTTCAGGTTGATTCTCTTGGCTGGAAGAGATCTAAATAATGGAGCTTAGAATGCAGCTTAGGCTGGTGATAAAAAGGCAGGATGGAAAAGACTGAATGGCATGATAAAGAAGAGGAGGGATGAGAAAGCTCTTGAAATCATCACCCTCTCTTTTTGCTCTAAGAAATTCTCTCCCAAGACGTTCTCTGTCCTCCTTGAAATTAGTGTAAATCCACTTTCGTGCTTGTTATTTCAAAGACAGAGTGGTCCATATGCTCTACTGAGTAGATATACCTTGCTATGCACCCTTGAACAGCAAATGCTTTATTAAATGAGGCTACCCATTTCCTTTCACTAATTCTAGGAAGAGCATCAGAGAGTGAATTTCCTGATTAGGAATCTTGATATCTTTGTTCCACATTATCCGTACATCCTGCTTGTAGGGTCACAGTAGAAGCACTGGGTAAGTACCATCTCTGATTATGCTCGCTTTGCACACAAATAACTGATGTTCAAGCATGGGTTACTTAGCTTGGAGGCATGTTCAATGGTCATGTGCACTTAATCACATTCATTCTTTTGATCAACACACAGTCTATTTAACCTAAGCAGAGGCATAAGCTAGATATTTAATCTTCCCTAGGTTTACAACAAGGCATTGCATATTAGAAGAAAAGCACAAAGAAAGTTGAAATATCATGTACCGGGAGAAAATATCCCATCGCCAGAGCCCCCTGGCCAGCCAATGATTTCTCTCATTTTCTTTAGTGTGACGTATTCCAAAAGCACAAATACTGGAGCAATTTCATAGGTGAACCTGAAATGTAGTAATGGCCACATTTTACCTCTGTAACTCAAATAAATAATTTACAATCATTACAATAGCTACAGAACTATTTCCTTTTTCAAAACATACATTTACAAGTGTTTTGATTATAACATTAAGCAGAGAGAAAATTATTTCAAAAAGGCCTTCCAAAATGTTTGTTTATTTCTTCTATATCCCTACAGTCGAGAGCTCCAATTACTGACATAATGCACTAGGGGAATTTATTTGTATTGAATAAATAAAAAATATTGCAGAGTAACATGATTTAAAATATAATATCTGGTCCCATTTGTCTTTGACATTATGCACAATAATAAATCAAACATGTCAGAAAAAAGTCTCTTTTGTGTTTTAAAAATTTTATAGAGTTTGATTACATGGAAGATGTATCAGGACTACTTTCTGTTACATTAAAGTGAGCACTCACACTTCAGAAGTTTGTATCACTATTTTAGTGGCTACTTAAAAACATTTTCACATAAGATGTAAAGACTATGGAATGTCACTAATAATTATCCTAAATTACATAAAAACACATTTGGCTACTTACATGTTAGTATTTGCTGTTGATGTCAGCCAGTCTGCTGCTAATCCAACCATATCCAATCCAGTGGAAAGTTGATTGAAGTATCTAGGATGCCCTGAATAAAATGGAATACCAGAATCAGGATTGCCTCCAATGAAAATAAATGCCTCTCAAACACATGATTTCTCTAGCTAAAGGACCTTGAAAGATCTGTCAGTAACAGGAAATCCATAAGTAGAAATCCAACATGTACACACGTGTGTATGCACAAGAACACACACACACACATGCACATACACACACACACCATAAAAGGGTTTCCTCTAACCATGAAGACTACTTTAAGTTTTGATATTTCTTGAAACATACCCTACAAATCTTCCTTTAATCGTACCCTATAAATATAACAAATATGGTTTGCAACCTGCACGAGTTTCTTTTCTATTTTCAATATTTTCGCAAGCTAAAATGCTACTGCAACCCACAGCCATTCAGACAGGTTACTTCTCCTTTATACTCATGCTGCTAGAAGTCCTTTTTTGTTGTAGTCGTTCTGAGTATCGGTCATACCATGACATCCGCCAGGCATGCCAACATTCATAATCATATCAGTGACAAATGGCTGATGATTACAAAAGACAGGGCAAAAATGAGAAAATAGGACACTCTGCTGAGTGATTTGCCCTGGATTAAAAGGTGATGATTGTCTAAAGATGGCATGGACAAAGCTAATTCTTGTCAATTCTTCTTTGTTAATTATAAACAACAGAGCTCCTCCATAGTTGTGATTTAAAATAAGGCCACATACAGTCAATATCACTGTTTTATCAACAAGATACATAAAGATATATTCAATGGACTGATCAGTCCATAGCAAGGCTTATCTAACTTCTAGATTCCTCTAAAACTCTCTAAATGGATTGACATCCACATTCTCCTGAGGCTATTATTTAAAATGTGATTATAAATATGTCACTAGCATTCAGTTTCTCCTCTTGCTCCACAGAAGCCTGTCATCGATAGGTCTGTGATTTGCACAGCAGCAAAAATTTTAGAAGATGGGCCATTATGGAAATAGCATCTGATCAAAAGGTATCTTCCACATCCTGGACATCTGTCTGAAGCCTGGGATGTGATCATCTCTCATCTCCAGCAGAGGCAAAACAAGATAAAGGAAGGCAATGGGGAAGAGCAGGGACAAAAGTCAATGGCCAGCTTATCTCCTGCACTGGGGTGCTCTTTTATCAGCCTCAGGCATGTGGCCAGAGAGTTAGGCACTGAGAAAAGATAGAAGCTGGGAGGGAGCACATTTTAGCGGGATCAGGACTTGTGCATCTATTGTGCATTCTCCAGCATTGTTTTATGTCCCTGTGGCCTCGTGTGGTACCCCTCTATCTCTGATGCTGACCCCCTCAGTTTACCCATCCATGAAGGGTGAGGCCTTTTTGCTGCTGTGGCCACTGACGTCTGGAGCAACCCTTCACTCCTCTCTGCCTCATTGACTCCCCATTTCATTATGCTCGCAGCTGAAATCACAGCCGTTTCCTCCCTCTCGATGCTCCTTCATTGCTCTTTCTCTAACCCTTTTTTATTCAAGTGAGTAAATTAATAAGGATTATAATTCATATTCATTTTCTGGATGAATGTGGTGTCTATGATTAGACAGTATTTAACTCTAGTGAAACTTGGGAATGAAAACCTGTGCATAAGATGCAGAGAGATTGCGAGGGGTGTGTTGTGCCTCTGGGTATCAGAAGGCCAATTCACCCTGATGATAACTTTCCGTAAACAGTGAGAACAGGTTTGATGCTTTCATTGCTAGGTTTCCCTTCCTCCCTATATATATTTTCACCTTGTTCTGCCATTTCACCTGAATCTCTCCTGCCTCAAAAATTTCATTCCCTGATCATGATGTGAAAATAGGGAGGGAGATGGTTAGACAGGTCAGATCAACAGGCTCTCTTGATTTCTGGCAGAAATATTCCCCTAATGACATTTGCTCTTGTCCTGTGGCCCCTACAGGCTGCTTCCTAGGGCTGCCCAGCAAATCAAGGCAGGGCTCTCTCCAAGGAATTGTGAGACCTGCCCCCCATCGGTCAGGTGTCCCTGCAGCCCTTGGTCTCCTGCTGCTGTCGCCACCCTGCCAGGACCTGTGATGGGAGCAGAGCGCACTGCGTCAGGCATCGGGTGGCCACACAGCCTGTGCAGCCAGGAAGATGGTGAGCTTGAGATGTGAGAACCGGCTGCTCAGACTCAGGGATGCTCCCTGCAGACTAGCAAATGAGCCCGAAGGATGCGCAGACTCTGTGAACAACCAGCCTCAGGCAACTCTGACCCTAGTGCTCATGATCAGTTGGGAAGAGGCCAAAAGTCGGTCCAAACTGCTTTTTATGTCCTGGCGACACTCACACTAGGGCTGCCTCACCTACTGACGCTTAATTCCCTTTGTCTGGTGGTTTGGTAAAAGATTCAGGACCACATTTAAGTCCTACTCTTCCCCAGCCAGCACCACCACCACTAGCACCAAATCTAATGATCTCTGCAAATGCAAATTATTCTGGAATTCTATCATTCATTCTCTGCTCAGTTTTCCATGTTCCAACATTTCTTTTTACAGAGGTAATTTTAACAATCCATGAAGACTTCATTTTCCCACTGCCCTTCACTCCTCTCTAAGCTTGGAGCCCAAGTGGAAATTAGGTTAAGGTCTCTCAGTAGAAACAAGATGATAATATACATTTTATAAAATAATCTCTTGAGGAGTATTAAAATGTCTGGTAGTAGCAGGGATGGTAACTAATTTGACATACCCTAAATAGTACTAGATGACAAGTATGACGGTTATAGCACAGAAATCTATAAAGTTGCCAGCTGAATAGAGAAAATGACTGCTGTTAATTTTTTGAAATGCTATTTGAAGGAAAAGGCCAGCAGACTAAATATGTTATGAAAACTATTGAGAGATTGAATCGATATGCCTTGCTTAGAAATCCAACTTAATCCATCACATTTTTTTCTACTTTAAATAAAATGCATTACAGTGGCATCTAACAGTTTCACAAGCATTATGGCAAAATGTAAGTATTGAATTAGCCCATCTTTTCCTGGCACTAAATGCAACGTTGATAGACAGAACTATTACTTTCATTGACTTGCAGTTCCCATTAACTTAACTCTGTAGACTGCATTTCAGGCACCACTAGCTTTCAAGGATGAAGACACAAAACATTTCCATAGGTTGTTTTTGGTTTGGTAGCAATACAAACAATAAGTAGCAATTTACTATTAACATATCTAAATATAAGGTATGGGGAATGGGTCAAATAATGAATTAAAAGCATCATTCAGGATTGCACTATGAATGCAGGAAAAGCTGAGGGGGGTAGGAAAATTTTTAATGCCTGGTATAAATATCACGTGGGTTCCTCATGAATGTTAATTGAGGGTGATGTCTAATACACCTTCAAAACTCCTATTCCATAGCCTGACTTTGACAGAAATCTATGTCCCAAGGCTTTTTGTATGCCTACCTTTCTTCTCTGTTGGTACAAATAATGTGAACAAAAAGAAAAAAAGAACTAAACTTCTCACAGCAAACATTTTAAGAATGTTTGTTATTGATTAGCGTAATACTAATTCATCAGCAAAAAATTTGCAATCTAAAAAGATGACGTTTCTATGGTGATGAATGTTCATGTCATATTTCACATTTTTTATTTGCTAGCAAATCTTTCAAAGGCTACACATCAATTTAGATCCACAAAGTCCTCCCCACCCCTGGAAATTTATTCATACTTATTTTTAGTGCCTTAATGAAGTGTCAGCCATTGTGTATCAGGATGATTAGAGACAATGTAAAAACCGAGGGTAATCAAGACCTGGGCAGATGAATAGCTGACTTCGTGTAGATAACATGAAAGCTCGGAATGCACCCAAATAAATGTTATAAATGAAGCTGTAACATGGATGGAATATAAAGAATCCTGTGAAAAGCCAGGAGACCACAAAAGTACATTTAAAAAAATTTCCTCCTAAGGATATCTGATTTGCCCCTCCCCCCTTTTTTCTTTATCTCACATATACAGTGGCTGGGAGGAACACACATCCTTATATAACATGGCTGAATTGCTAAGCTAGTCTGTATCATGTCTGCTTGTGTGTTGTGCACATTTCCTGAAAAACAAGTGAAAATGTGAATTCAAATCTGAAAGGTTGGCCATTTGACACAATGTGAAAACATCCCTCCCGCTCAATGATTAATAGGGTGGTGAGTCCTGTTTCTGACCAGTTTTATGCCAAAGAAAATACCAGCACAGCACTGGTATTCAGGCTTTTGTTTGGATCATGCATTTTTGGAGCTTTTATTTCCATATTCTCTTTCTCCACTTGGTCTCTGCTGATGAATACTTGCTTCTACACCAGTGGTTGAACCTCCGTGTCCAAATACATGCAATGTAAAATCTGATGATTTACACTTAAACCATGTTTCTGACGTTATCAACTTCAGAAGCATGAGCAATAACAGTGGAAGGTGCTTTGGATTAGAATCATTCTAATAATGACTATTTTTTACATGATGAAAATAACTTTGCAATTTTGAAAATATCAGTAATTCCATCAAACAAAACATTTTATAGAAAAAAATAAAATAAAAATTTTAAACGAAAAAAGAGCTTTATTATCTTCGATGAGACAATACCTGTTTTAATTGCATATTTTAGAGTTGTTTGGCAATGCATCAAAATTTCCTCCAAATTTTGTGGTTGGTCTGCCAATTCCCAATTATATTCTTGGAGAAGCTCATTAGGGTAATGGAAATCAATCACTTTGGTTGATCTATCGAAACTTTTCACCACATACTGAAGTAAAATGTTCATAACATCTTGCAGAAACGCCAAAGTGGGCCTTTCTCCATCACACGCCGGCAGCAGGTCTAAAGAATGGAATTAAAATGCCACATTTTAATTTTACTTCGAAAATATTCGAGGCAAGATCTTGATGAGGCAATAACATTTCTTTGAATTGAGAGATTTCACGTCAAATAAAGCTTTTGGAAGCGCACTAACATTTTTCTTTAAAACGGAGACATTTTTCAAAGGTGAAGGGAATGAATGAGATAAATCACGATTTCTCCTCTTCCCCAAATTAATTACTGCATTTCAATTCATAACTTATATTGTTTGCTTTCTTTTTTTGAAGAGCGTGTACCTCCGTTTATCTAGTTCGCAGGAGTTCGTCCTAAACGTTGTTTCTCAGTAAACCATCTTACATGTTTACGGAAATATTTCACGTCAGAAGTGTTTGTCTCGAATGCCTTCGGGCAAACTAAAGTGGAACAGGTGCATTAGGATCTCTGGTCTGATAGGAAGGCCTGCTGTTTCTAAAGTCAGAGTGTGTGTGTGTGTGTGTGAGAGAGCGTGTGCATGTGTGTCTGCCTGTGTGTGCGCGCGCGTACATTTGGGAGACGGTAAGTGCCCGGGGGTAAAACTTGGCGCGCGGGTTTCATGTGAATGGAATCGTTCTCTTGTGCGATTGCAGCTACAAATCACTCTCGTGAAATAAAAATGCAATTCTGAATTCTCGGGCACGGTATTTGGAAACCGAGTTCTACCCGAGGCCCCAGCGGCCTAGGGAAGCCAGCCGTCATCGATTCAGTGCGCCCACGAGCACCTGGATCATCGGCCACCCGCCGCCCCAAGGACCGCGCTGGGGGAAGAGCGCCACGGCCTCAGAGCCCTCTTGGAGCTCGGAGGCCAGGTTCGGGGGCTTGGACCCAGCGGGCAGGTCCCGCATTTCTCGCTTTTATCTAAAAATTCTGGCAGGTCCCGCCTCCACTGCCACCTCGACGCCCCTGTCCGGCTCTCAGCGCCAGACCCGCACCGGCCGCGGTGGGCGGGGCAGAGAAAGCGGCAGGGGCGCCCCGGGGCTCCCGGCCGAGTCTTCACCTGTTGCATGGAGAAACGCGTAGTTGACATCCGCTTTGGGGCAGCTGCAGGGCTTCTGGTCGCAGGCGCAGGCGGCCTTCCGGGCGGCGGCCCGAGGCGCTTGGCTCCCGCCGCTCTCCGCCGGCTTCTCGGCGTCTCCGTAGAGCAGGGCTGGGTAAGGACACCGAACGCGGGCCTCGTCAATCCTTCGCCGGGCCCGGCTCCCTCGCTCCCGCCTACCCGCAGCCAGGAAACCCCGACTCCGCTGACCCGGATGCGGAGGTGAGAAGACGGCTTGGACCCCGCGGGCCGACCTTGCCCGCCCGGGTCCCTGGGCACTCACCGCACAGTTTGTTTCCGATGCCGCCCGTGAACTTCTGAGCCACTTGGCACCAGGCTCGCGCTGCAAGGAAGAACAGGCAGGCAGACAGCGAGGCAGAAAGAGAACAACAGACGGACGTGTGAAATTTCGTCCTGTGTGAAAATCAATCAGTCCGGGGTCCTAGAAGGGGCCGCCTTCCTCCTGGGGGCCGCTCAGGACTCGGTGAGGCCGGCAGGTGCGGGAGGCTGGCGGCCCGCATTTCCTTCATCTGTTTCCCAAGGAGAAGCCCACACTGCTGCCCTTCCAGGTGCCAATCGGCTCAGGCAAACTCCTCTCCCTGCCTAGCTTGGACGAGTTTTCCTAAACATTGAAGCTATCCATTTTTTTTCGCAGGCTGTCTTTCTAGACCAAGAAATCTCTCACCTTTCCCATTTTTTTTTCTATCTTCACGGTCACTCCGTCCCTCCCCAGGGTCCAGACACCCGGATCTTAGCAGCGCCCCAGGCCCATGGAATTCCATGTCCCCGAGACACCGCGGTCTTTGGGGGGCTCTTCCAACCTTCTGTGGAAGGGGCCCGAGACTATTTGGGCGTCTTCCCAGGGGACAAGAGGCTGTGGAGGTCTTGAGCTCTTGGGCCGTCAAGGACTTAGCCCAAAAGCAGGGAGAAGCGCCCGAAAAAGTTTCCTGTTGCAGGTGGAAAAACCTCCTTCGTCTTCTCCGTAGCTCCGCAAACCCCAGACCACCGCCAAACTCGCCCGCCGCAGGCCCCCGTTTTCCTTCCTACCTGTGCCGGGATTCTCGGAATCCCCAGAGCCATCTTCCGACCCGAAGGGCCAAAAGCCAGAGCCCGGAGATGCCATCGGCTTTGGAGACTGGAGCAGGTCGCCTGCGAGTGCGAGCTGCGGGCGAGCTGCCTTGGGCTTGGCCCTGCGCGCGCGTGCGTGCCCGTGTGGCGGGAGGAGGGCACCGCGCGGGGACCGGCGGGGCCGAGCGGCGAGGGCGGGTGTCACGCAGGAACAGAAAACGTGCGTGTCTGTGCGTGTGTGTATGCGAGCTGGAGACAGGGTTTAGGGACGTGGCAACCCTTTGGAAGCCGGGGAGCCTTAAAAAGAGATGGGGACTCTTTTAAGAAGACCTAAGGGTCCTCGGAGCCCGGACTCAGGAAAGCGCGGAGAGCCCCAGAGCATTTGAGGGAAAGGGAGCCCAGTGGGGATGAATGAGGGGGCGGCGGAGAAAAAAAACACAAGAGAGGGAGGGAGCTGAGTCGTGAGGATGCGAGGCAGACCGTGCACGCCAGCTGGAGTCAGAGTGAGGGGGTGGGAGGCGTGCCAGCGCGTCCTCCGGCGAGCCGGAGGCGGGAAGTGCGGGCGGCCGCTGTCCCGGGTGCTGCCACGGCCGCTGCACGCCAGCGTCAGCGAGGGGCAGACTGGGGAGACTTCGGCGAGGCGGGAAGCGTGGCCCAGAGGAGTTTTCTGTGTGCATCTATTGGGGTGTTGTTTGAGGTCTGGCTCCAGCTGAGGGAAAGGAAGCGGGGTTCTCGCGCCGCTTTCCTCCAAGCAGGTGCTGAGGTCGCTGCGACCTCGAGAGCTCGCGCCCCAGGCCGGCATCAGGCGCCGTTCACGAGCCTGGGGAGGAGACGGCGGGGGAAGGGCTCCTACCCGCTGATGGGCTCATTTCAGCGCCTTAGTAGAACCTGACGCCTGCCTGCTGAACCGCGCCGTACCCGGGGACGCACCGTTCCTGCGCAGCCAAGGGATAGATCGCGGGACCCACCGTCCAGGCTCTGAGTGACGGCTGGGGAGAATGACTGCTGATTGAGGCAATTAAAATCCACGCTGGAGTCTACTGAGGACCTCGGGCTGGGGAAAAAAAAATAAAACGAATGGAAACTTCTTGGAAGAGAATGAGGCAGAGCGGCCAGTCGGCAGGATTGATGGCGGGTGGGGGAATGGAATCAAGGCATTTGCTGACCTTGGCCCGCGGAGGCGTGGAAGGGCCCGCTGCTTGCGTGTAAGGGGAATCTGTGTGTGCCTGGGAGGGGAGAACAGGGTTTCCAACTAAGCAATCTCGGCTTTACAAATCCGAGTAGGAAAGAAGGCATCGCCTGCAGGGCCCTCGTTTTAAGGGGCTTCAAACCAATCCCCCCCACCCCGCCCCCAGAGAATCTTCGCGGTAGCGGGTGACCCGGAAGCGCGAGATTGGTTCTCTTTGAGGCGTATTAGGAAGGGTTTTCTCTTCTTCTAATAAAGAAAGGAAGAGAAAGTCAGAATCTTTCTGATGATTTCCTTTCTGCAAAAAGCTATTACAGACAGGGAGGACGCCCTGAGGATTGGGAGCCCTTTGACAGTTTGCGCTGCATTCTCCTGGCAGTGGAGATCAACTTCAAGTGCACCTCGCAGCTCCGGGGCTCTGGGGGAGAGGGAGGGAGGGAGAGACGGGAAAGGGCTGAGGTCGGCTTCCCGAAGCGGCTGCCTTCCCCGCGCCTGGCCAGAGCGCCTGTCATTTCCATTGTGTTCACAAGCCGTTTTATTTCTCTGACCTCCTGAACCAGCCACCAAAGCTGCTAACAAAGCAGAGACCCGGGGATCCCGTCTGGGCGAGCACCCCCTCGACCCTCGCTTAGAAGGGACATCTTGCGGCCCATGCTGGACGCATACAGGCCCAAGTCCTGTGTGCTCGGGCACAACTGTCCCTGGTCAATTCTCTCCACAAAGCGCTGTCTTCTTCTCGCGTGCCTGAGTCCAGGGGTTCCCTGAGGAGTCATGGGATTCACACTATGGCAGCTGGGCCCAGGCGCCAGGGTGAGAGCAGGGAACCAGTCGGGCGTTGATAGCGTCCTGCCGAAGGCTGGCACTGAGGGTGCTAGGTGAAGTCTGGACCAGGCTGTGGGAGCCCGGGTGGTCGAAAACTCAGGGCTCAGTTTGGCTCCTCTTTCTTGCGGTCCTGGCTCTAACACTCCAGGTCACCACGATAACAACCCCGGAAACCTAAAGACTTGTGGTTCAGCCATCTGCACTTCAGGCATGGCAGCTCCGCAGCTCTCTCTAGCCTCCCAGGGGCTGGTTCTTTGTTGAAATCCATATCAAATCCTGCAAAGGTTTTGCTTCAAGCCAGCAGTCTTGGGTTGCAGAACTTTTCTACTATGGATGATAGTTGAAAACATAAAGGTTCTTAAAAGCAAGCATTTAAATCACACAAAACCCCCAAAGAAGAAACAGATTAAAACACCTGAATTTAACTGATTTTTTTTTTCTTTTTGGTAAAGCAATGGCTTCAAGTGCTACCGCTTAAACTCCATTAAATCCCACAGCTCTGGAGTACCTTGGATCTAATGGTGATATTTACATTTTTTATTTAAACACACCCTACTTCAGATGCAGACGGGGATCTGATTTGTCTTTCCTGAAGGCTGTCCCTCCCTAGACAGTAATTTGCTTTGTAATGACTTTCATTTCACTAAAGAGCCCATTCCCCCTCTCCGGGGCTTGGGATTGGAGATAACAAAAGAGCTCTGGGAGGTAATAATTACAGTCATTAGTTCACAAAGGAGGCAGCCAGTGAATGGGAAGGGAAGGTGGCCGCTTTGGAAAGCCCTTTCTCAGATGAGGGGAGAGAGACCCAATCCTCCGACTTGTAGGGACAGTTTCCTTCGGTGTCTGGTTTACCAACATATGGGTCTCAGGCTCACCCAAAGAAGAGTGTCTGGCACACATTTTCCTGTGTCCTTCCCGTGCTTAAACGTCAAAGGGCAGAGAAAGAAGGGAAGATGGAAAGAAAAAGAGGAAACAACCACGGAAGAACACAAAAATATTGCAACCAAGCATTCACCAAGCCTTTGCCATTCTCCTTTCTATTCTCACTTAAAACATTGGTGCAGGGAAAATTTAGGGAGGGAGTCTGTTGCCTCCCTCCATAAATTGTCCCTACACCAACAGAAGTAATTGAAGGGGCTGAGTGCCAGGGCTCTTGTCTTCAGGGGCCACCCGAGAAGGAAGAGAAGGAAACCTAGATTGAAGGGTGGCCAGGCAGAAAAGCTGAGCTTAGCTTACTGCTCCTTATCCCTGATCCCTGCTCCACCCTCCCCACAAACCCAGGCCTTCTGGAGGCAAGTGGACAGGCAGCTAGAGGTGGAAGGGGACCAGGCCACTTTGGGCTTTAGACACCCCTGCCCCTCCCAGCCCCTCTCTCTGGTGACCTGCTGTGCTGGTTTCCTGGGTACTGGGCCATACTTGGCTGCTCAGTGCATTCGCACAGCTGAGGGTCATTCCTTACTTTGTCGCAACCCCAGCGAGGCTGTGACGCTAACCCAGGGAAAAAGAAGGCCTGGAGGGCACTTGGACTCTGCCCTGCTATAGCTGCAGGTTTCCCCTTGGCCGCATTGCATCTGTAAAATGAAGAGATTACACGACTTGGCTCTGGGGACCTTTTGGTGCCAACTGTTTGAGTTGGCGAGATTACCATGCCCTGTGGACCAGCGGCGCAACAAACGTTCTGAGCCCCCTGCACGTGCCCTCACTCACTCCTGGAATATTTCCCCAGAGTCTTTTGACTCCGGCTTGTGGGTGCAGGAGCCAAGGGCACTCACACAAGGGGTGAGCCCCATCGTGGTCAGAACCCTTCTTCCGATTCCATGCAACGACCTCATCACCTGTCCTCACCCTCTCCGGGTTGCTTAGATGGGAATGTCAGTTTCATAAAACAGCTTAACCCGGGTTTTAGAATAAGGTGCAGTCAACCCAGGAATACAAACTTATGTCCACCCACTAGCCTCCCCCATTTTAAATACACACAAAGTCGGAGTAGCAAAGATGGCCCCAAATCTGCAGACCGGGAGAACCTGAAATCTGACAGTTCCACCCAGTGGGGGCACTAGCATCTTCATAGATGGGGCCAAAGACAGTCACACAGATTGGGAAGGCATCGTGCAGGCAAGCACGTGTGGTGTGTTGGGGATTTAGACATTGGAGGCCCCTGCGTTTGTGTGGCAAGGGGTTTTAGCTTAGATTGTGTTTGTCTCAAGTGGCTGGGTGGTGCTCGGAGTTCCCTGATGAAGGCACCTCAACGCCCCGCCTTGGGCACCGTCACCAGCACAGCCTTATAGCAGAAGCCCCAGAGGGGAAAATGAGGGATCAGTCAGGCAAACCACGGGTTTTCCAAGGCACTTCCTTTATTTAGTAACCTTAATAACCAAAGGAAGAGAAAGAGCAAGTCTGAGATGAAGTACATCTTCGAAATTCTCCCCACCCCTCCCGGGCTTTTTTCTCTAAGATTCAACCGCTAGCAAGTGTTCTGTTGGCCAAGAAAAGCCGTTTCCAATTAAAAAAAATCTGTGAATTCAGTTACCCCAAATGAGAGAGGGGTTGGCGAGATCCCAGGCGCAGTGGAGTCCACAGGAATCACACACACAAAAACAACCACAACAACAAAAACACACACACAGATAGATTAGGGGAAGAAGGACAGGGTTGCCCCAACTGGAGGGCTGGTGAGAAAGGAGGGTGCGGGAGTTCGGAGAGAAGGCGTCGGGGGAGGTTTCCAGAGGGCTCCCAGGTCTCTTCTTTCGGAGCACTGAAGGCCGGCCTGGGCACTTGAGGGCCGAACGCAGCAGGCAGCCTCTGCGGAGATCAGGGCCGCAGCTTCAATGCCTGCTGGTGCCAGCCCCAGAGTGCCTGCTTGGCCCCTGCTGCCCCGCAGGCTCGAACGCCTTCCGACAGCAGTGTCTGCCTCGTTGAGCGGTTAGGACTGCTGGACAAGGCGCCGGCGCTGGGAGGTTTTGCGCAGAAGCCTCCTGAAGTCGTAGGGGTTGGCAGCTGGCCCTCTCTCCTCCTCCTTCTCCTCCTCCTTCTCCTCCTCCTCCTTCTCGGGGCTCTCAGCCTCTCGGCACCTGCAAGCGAAACCCAGGGCCCAAGTGTCAACCGCACCACAGTGAGCAGCACGTCCCCACCTACCCCGAGTTAGGCGGGTCCTCTTCCTCTCACGTTCTGCCAACCGCGGACATTTAGGAAAGGCACAATCGAAATGACTGGGTAATGGCCAAACGTATCTGCGATAATTCTCAGCAAGTTTTCAAAACTCCTCTAAGCTGAGGAGCAGAGGGGCTGGTGGAGCCTGGTGATGGTGTTTAGATACGTGCTAAGTACAGCTTCAGAAGGTGCAGTTTGGAAAGATGAGTTTGGATTGCAATAATTCAATAAACAAATATTTATTTTAATACCTTAATTTTAACAAACTTTGGTCAAACAGAAAAAACTCACATTGCCCAAATAGACACTCGATATTTTTCATTTTAAAACTGCTCAGATGTTTCTTTAAAAAATGCTCGCTCAAAATCTGACCAACTGCTCTGTAAGTGACACCAAGAGCTATGGGCCTTGTTGGCTTTTTCAGTGTTTCAATGTTTTCAATGAGGCTGCTGGGCTAAGTTTCTGAATCCATTGCTGGGAACCCCTGCCAATGTTTACCTTTAGATTCTGCAGCTTGTCTGGGAAGTGGGATATTCCCTAAAAATGCAGCTACATAGATTTATTCACTCCCCATTCATTCATTCATTCATTCACTGAGCACCTGCTAAGTACCAGCCACCAGTGTAGGTGACAGGTGAGCAGGAGTCCTTGCTGTCATGGAGTTTATAGTCTAGTGCAGGAGACCCACAGACAACTTGAAAACACCAGGGGGTGAGAGGGTGCTACACAGAAAAGTAAAGCTGGGTAATGGGGAAAGAGTGGGGTGTGTGTGTGTGTGTGTGTGTGCATGTGTGTACAGGCAATTTCATACAGGGTGGTCGGAAAGGCTTCTCTGATAAGGTGATATATGAGGAGAGACCTGAAGGAAGAGAGTGAGCCATGCAGATTTCGTGGGGAAGGGCAGTAATTCCAGGATGATAGATCAAGCAATGTAAAGGCCGCAAGACCAGAGTGTACACATCGTGTTCAAGGAATAGCAAGGAGACCACTGTGGCTTGAAAAGAGTAAGCAAGAGGGGGAAATAGCAAGAGATGAGAGGAGGAATGAGGATAGAGTGTTCAGATAATTTAGTGTTCAGATAACTTGATACTACGTCAAGGACTTGACTTCTACTTACAATGAGAGAAATATTGAAGGGTTCTGTGCAGAGGAATCACTCATAACAGGATCTGTCTGCCAGGATGAAAGTAGGAAGGCCTGTTAGGAGATTCTGTAGTAATCCAAGCAAGTCTGATAGTGGCTTACACTAGGCTTGTGGAGGAGGGGGTGAGAACTGGCCAGATTCTGGTCATACTTGGAAGTAGAACTGAAAGGGTTGGCTCACTGATGGATTAAATGTGGGGTGTGAAAGAGAAGAACCAAGAATGTCCCCAAGGCTTTTGGCTTAAACAACTGGAAGGATGGAACTGTCATTTAATGAGATGGAGAAGGCTGCAGAGAAGCATAATTTTTGCAGTGGGATAAACATTTTAGTTTTGGTTATACTAAGTTTGAGATATTTATTAGATATTCAAGAGGATAGCAAATACATAAGTCATGGCAAGGCTAGATACTTCAGGTCACGAATTTTAAGTACAAAGACAATTCCCTTCCTTCCTTCCTTCCTTCCTTCCTTCCTTCCTTCCTTCCTTCCTTCCTTCCTTCCTTCCTCCTTCCTTCCTTCCTTCCTTCCTTCCTTCCTTCCTTCCTTCCTTCCCTCCCTTCTCTCTCACTCTTTTTCTCTCTTTGTCTCTTTCCTTCTCACTCTGTCACCCAGGCTAAAGTGCAGTGGTACAATAACAGCCTCACTGCAGCCTCAACCTCCAAAGCTCAACTGATCCTCCAGCCTCAGCTTCCTGAGTAGCTGGGACTACAGGCATGAGCCACTATGCCTGGCTACTTTTTTTATTTTTATGTTTTTGTAGAGACAGGATCCCATTAATGTTACCCAGGCTGGTCTTGAACTCCTGGGCTCAAGTGATCCTCCTGCCTTAGCCTTCCAAAGTGCTGGGATTACAGGCATGACCCACAGTGCCGGGCCAGGAATTTTAAGTACTCAGACAATATTTAAGGTCATGAGAGTGCATGTTGATAAAGCAAAGGACTGGGACACTCCATTATTGAGAGATCAGTGAAATGAGAAAAGTCAGCAGGGAGAATGAGAAAGAGCAGCCAGTAAAGCAAGAGGCAAACCAAGAGAAGTGCTGTCCTGAAGGCCAATGAATGAAGTACTTAAAGAAAAAATGAGTAACATAGGTGTTAAATCACAGAGCATGGCAGAACGGAGGCTGCTGTTGACCTTGGCAGAGGCAATTTCAGTGTCGTGCTGGGAGAGGAAACCTGAGTGAAGCAGCTCAAGAGAATAGGAAGAAAGAATATGCAGGAGGTAGTATCATTACTCTTTCATGTATTTTTCATTTACTATACTGAAGAGCAGAAAAAGTGGGTGGTTGTAGAGGGGGGATTGGGTCAAGGGTACTTTTTATGATGGATCTGAATGCATCATGTTCATTAATTGCCAGAAATGATTTGGTAAAGAGAACAAACATTCAAGGTGCAGAAGAGAGAGGGGACAATTGCAGGACAATGCTCTTGAGTCAACGATAGCACTTGGATTTAGTGCACAAAGGGAAGGTTTCACTTTAGCTAGGAGGGTGGAAAGGTCATCCATAGAATCCTGAGGGAAGTAGATGGGTAAGTGGTAGACCACTGATAGATTCAGCATGTGTCTGTTATCTGCTACTGTTATAAAAGAAGGTTTTCAGCTGAGAGCCAGGAAGTTTGGAGGGTTTGAGGAGAGAGGAGGAAGTTTGAAAGAGTGGACCGGGAAAGTGGCATAAGGAATTTTTAGGGAAATGTAATATTGCAAAGTAACTAAGGGCCTGCCTAAGGTGTGGCCATAATTTTAAGTGGGATTAAATTGTTCTGATTTTACTCAGCATTGGAGTTTGCAAGTTGAATATAATTGAAGGAGAGAGGGCAAGGCCATTGGAAGTATATGCAAATGAATGAAAATAATGATGAAAGGAGAGGTCTAGAATGTAGCCTGCAGATGGAATATGCCTTTATTCTGGTCCGTTCTGAACAGGGAATTAAAAGGAAAAGAAAAAGAAAAAAACCTTTGGCAAGGTCTTTCAGGGCATCCTGAGCCCAGTGGATACTTGACAGGGAAGGTCAAGTAGCATCATGATGGGTACTGAACGAGCAGATCATCCTCTTCTGAGTTACTGACTTGAATTTTCATACTTATTCAGCTTATTTCTGTTTTAAGAATATTAAGTATCGACTATCTGCCAGGTATATCACACACATTATTTCTAATTCTAAGGACAACACTGCAAGGCCTTAGATTCTTGTTATTCTCAATTTGCAGATGAGAAAACAGACTGATCCTAGTTGCCATGGCTAGTAAGAAGTGGAGTGCAGATTCAAATCCAGTAGGCTCAAATCTTATGCTTTCCTCCTTGTATCCTTTTGCCTCTTTTTTTTGTTGATGCTTCTTTCCCAATTCTCCTGTCTCTTAACTGAGGCACTTGTGTTCCATCTTATTTTCCCCTTTTTATCCTCCATTGGTCATCTTGCCATAATTAAAACCAGCTTATGCCCTAACCACCCCACATCTCTCACCACTGCCCAACAGAGACCCCACTAGGTCCCATCTTCAGAGGAGACAAGCAGATGTCAGCCTCTTGTTGTCCTCTTTTCCTCTAGTGCCATTCTCTAATCACTGATTGCCTGCCACCAGCTTTTATTCATTTAAAGTCCATGAGAACAATGAACTATCAAAAAAAAAACCAAGAAAACAATCTCACTTACAGCAGCTACAAAAAATACTTAGGAATAAATTTAACCAGGGAGGTAAAAGATCGATACACTGAAAAGTATAAAACATTGATGAATGAAATTGCAGATGACACAAATAAATGGAAAGATATTTCGTGTTCGTGGATCAGAATAATTAATATTGGAAAAACACTCACACTACCCAAAGCAATCTACAGATTCAATGGAATCTCTATCAAAATTCCAATGACATCTTCACAAATATAGGAAAAACAATCCTAAAATTTGTATAGAACCACAGAAGACCCCAAATAGTCAAAGCTATCTTGAGCAAAAAGAAGAAAGCTGGGAGACATCACACTACCTGATTTCAAACTATATTACAAAGCTATAGTAAGTCAAACAGCATGGTACTGGCATAAGAACAGATGCAGAGACCAACAGAATAGAAAGCCCAGAAATAAATCCAACATTTGCAGTCATTTGATTTTCAACAAAGATGTCAAAAACACGCAATGGGGAAAGGACAGTCTCTTCAATAAATGGTGTTGGAAAAACCACATGTCCACATGCAGAAGAATGAAATTAGATTGTTATCTCACTTACAAAAAGCAATCTCACATACAAAAATCAATTCCAAATGGATTAAAGACTTAAACATTAGACATGAAACTGCAAAACTACCGGAAAATATAGGGGCTAGCTCATGTGATGCTGCCTAAAAAGAGAAAAGAAAAGAAAGAAATTATAAGGGAAAAGCTCCATGACATTGGTCTGGGCAATGATTGTGATCTCAAAAGCACTGGCAACAAAAGCAAAAAATAGACAAATGGGATTACATCAAACTAAAAAGCTTCTGCACAGCAGAGGAAACACTCAACAGAATGAAGAAACAATCATTTAAATGGGAGAAAATATTTGCAAACTATTCACCTAATAAGTGGTTAATATCCAAAATATATAAGGAACTGATACAACTTAGAAAAAAAAACCCAAACAGAAAACAACCCTCAAATAACCCAATTAAATAATGGGCAAAAGACCCAAATAAACATTTCTCAGAAGACTGAGAAATGGTCAACATGTGTATGAAAAAATGTTCAATATCACTAATCATTGGGGAAATGCAAATTACAAACACAATGAGATATCATCTCACACCTGTTAGGATGGCTACTATAAAAAAGATGAAAGGTTACAAATGTTCGCAAAGGTGGGGAGAAAAGGGAAACTCTTGCACATCATTGGTGGGAATGTCAATTAGTACAGCCATTATGGAAAACACTATGGCAGTTCCTCAAAAAATTAAAAACAGGCTGGGCATGGTGGCTCATGCCTGTAATCCCAGCACTTTGGGAGGCCGAGGTGGGTGGATCACCCGAGGTCAGGAGTTTGAGACCAGCCTGGCCAACATGGTGAAACCCCATCTCTACTAAAATTACAAAAATTAGATGTGTGTGGTGGCAGGCACCTGTAATCCCAGGTATTTGGGAGGCTGAGGCAGGAAAATCACTTGAGCCTGGGAGGCGGAGGTTGCAGTGAGCCGAGATTGTGCCATTGAACTCCAGCCTGGTTGACAGAGCAAGACTGTGTCTCAAAAATAAATAGATAATAAAATAAAATAAATATGATCCTACTTCTGGGCATATATCCAAAGGTAATGAAATCAGTATGTAAAAAAGATATCTAGGCTGGGTGCTATGGCTCACGCCTGCAATCTTAGCACTGTGGGAGGCCGAGGCGGGTGGATCACTTGAGATCAGAAGTTCAAGACCAGCCTGGCCAACATGGTGAAACCCCATCTCTACCAAAAATATAAAAATTAGCCGGACACAGTGGCACGCCCCTGTAATCCCAGCTACTCTGGAGGCTGAGGCAGGAGAATCGCTTGAACTTGGGAGGCAGAGGTTGCAGTGAGCCAAGATCGCGCCACTGCACTCCAGCTTGGATGACAGAGCGAGACTCACTCAAAAAAAACAAAAAAAAATCTGCACTCAGATGTTCATTGCAGCATTATTCACAAGAGCCAAGATATGGAATCAACTTAAGAGTCCATCAATGGATGAATGGATAATGAACATGTGGTATATGTACACAATGGAATACCCTTCCACCTTAAAAAACAAAGAAATCTGGCTGGGCGTGGTTCTGGGAGGCCGAGGAGGGCGGATCACGAGGTCAGGAGATTGAGACCATCCTGGCTAACACGGTGACACCCTGTCTCTACTAAAAATACAAAAACAAAAATTAGCCGGGCGTGGTGGTGGGCGCCTGTAGTCCCAGCTACTAGGGAGGCTGAGGCAGGAGAGTGGCTGGAACCCGGGAGGTGGAACTTGCAGTGAGCCGAGATCACGCCACAGACGAGGCCCGTATAAAAAAAAAAAAAAAAAACCATTGTAAAACAACAAGAATGAAAGGACAGAATGTAAATGAAAAATCTGCAAAAGACAAGCACACAGAGCCGTGAGTAGAAGAGTAGTTACCAGGGAATGGTCGTGGGACTGGGGAGAGATCAGTCAAAGGATACAAAATGTCAGTTAGACAGGGGGAATAAATTCAAGAGATCTATTGTACAACATGGTGACTATAGTTAATAAAAATGTATTGTGTACTTGAAAACTGCTGAGGGTAGATTTTAAGTGTTTTCACCATAAAAAGATAGCTAAGTGAGGTAATTTATATGTTAATTAGCATGATCCAGCCATTCCACAATGTACACACTTATCTTAAAACATCATGTTCTATACCATAAGTTTATACACGTTTTATTTGTCAATTAAAAAAATCACAAGGCACTCGGTTCACCATTGTTGTTGTCTCTTACTCCCAGACTTACACCCTCTTGGGCAATGCCAATACTTGGTGCGTGTATATACACAAAAAGATATTCTTTGTGCACTAAAATCTTCTGACATGTAGCTTAGTCTCAAATTTCTCCAATTGTTTCAATAGCACTATTTTGCTGTTTGGTTTTTGTTTTCTATTTTAAATTCAGGATACTGTCAAGGCTGTTTTGTCTCTGTCATCTTCCTTAGTTTAGGGAAAAAAATCTTATCTGAGTTACCTTGTTCAGCTTTGTTATATCAGTATACTTTTCCTCTAGCATCAAGCACTTGGATGTAAGGATCACATCTTATGCACTATTCTATCCACCCCTTCTTCAAATGCCCAGCATGATCTTTTGCATAGGATGGAAATACTGAGTAATGGTTAAGGCCATCAACTCTAAACTTAGAAATTCTGGCTCCATGAACTTATCATCTAGGTGACTCTTTGCAGTCACTAAACTTTGTAGACTTAGCCTCCTCATCTATAAAATGGGGCAATAATCATAACTGCCTCATGCGGTTGCTGTGAGGATTAAATGAGACGATAGCATAGTGCCTAGCACAATGTAGGCAGTCAACAATGCTAGCTGCTAGCATTTATTCCAGTGGATACTAAATACACATCCATAGACATCACTTAATCTATATCAGGAGTATTTCAGGGATAGAACGCTTTCATAGCAGACGTGTATCTGCCAGTGGGGGGAAGGGGAAGGATACATTGGAGAAGGGGCAGGGTGAGATTTTAAAATGAGAAGCAGGTAAGTCAGTGAAAAGCAAATGGGCAGGGAGTGAACATCTGGGATTTTAGTTCACTAACTGAATGTGTGACCTTGGGCCAATCACTTAATCTTTCTGGCATTTGGTGTTCTTCTGTACAGAGCTCTGTGATTAGACTAGAACATCTCTAAGCTCCAACATATTACAGTTCTGGATCCCAAGATGGAAGAGCACATCTTCTTTTGGAGGCAAAGGGCAAATATCATAGTTCAGATGGATTCTGAAAAAGCAAATAAAGATGACAATAGCCACCACTGATGGAACACGTTTCCTATGCCTCTCCTAAGTACCCTATTGCTACATTTAGTCTCTACAACAACATGGTGAGGCAGTTATTAGTAAATTCTTTGGCAGATATGGAAATGAAGCTTAAAGAGTTCAACTATCATGAGCAAGGTCACTCAACAACTAAGCAGCAGGATCAGGATCCAAACCTAAGTCCATGTGACTCTTAAACTTCTTTTCTTAACCACCATGTCACGTTGTAAAATGGGTGAGGGTTCTGAGGACCCTAGACTTACAGGATATTCATTTAGAATTTTGGATGAACAGCTTTTTGTTTCCCTTCATTACTCCCATTTTTCATATGCCATGTTTGTTTTATTATGTACTCTGATCTCAAAAAGCCACAAATATTTTGGGAGGAAAGAGAAAAAAATTCCCAAAGTATGAAATAAGCTACAAAATAATTTACTTAATGTCAGAAAGTTGGTGGCAAGGTGAGAATTCAAGTCCAAAATATGCATTTTTCCATGAATCTTTCTCTCAAATGTTTTTGGGTCTGATGTCATTGATTCTGAGAAATTAATAAGCATAACTAAGAAACCAATGAGTAATTAAAATTACATTGAGCTTGAATATAGATTTTGGATATGATATATTGCTTACAATTAGATGACCATGTAATAATTTATCATCCAAACTGAAGTACTTTTATTAAATAACAGGAGGTTTTGTTAATAATTACACCAAGAAAACAGGTATAAACTCAGTTTTTGCTAGGAAAACTGAGGTGTCTGATTACTCTACTACAACACTGTACATGACGTTACTTTTAAACACCATATCACTCAAAAGATGCAATATTCAATAAGAGTGCTTTGTCATTCATCTATATATAAAGTGAAATATCTTAAGAAATGAAATTGTGAGTATAAAACTGCTAATGCTGTACTTTAAAGTTTAGCTTTTTACCTTTCATTAGCCTTAATACATTGATTCTGGAGTTCTTGCTGTGGTCTTCGTTCTCTTAAACTAGGGCTATGTTCCTTTGGTCCAGAACGACTGGGCAAAAATTCCTTATAATAGAAATCTTCCAAATCTAATAATTTTCCCTGACTGTAAATGAACACACAAACACACCATTGCATCAATCTAATTTTCTACTCAAACTTATATGATACTTTTTTTTCTTTAAAAGTGTTTACTATAATTTAGAGTAACATACACATGTCAATAGAAATGGAAGGTCTTGAAATGTGGGAAAAACAGTATATCCCATAAGTAAGAAAGAAAAACCTTCATATCTTACCTTGAATAGAACATTAGCTGTGGGAGCACATTTTCCTGGTTCTATTGCACTGAACTTGGCACCAAACTAGTGGTTACTAGAATAGCCAGTGATTGCAGTGTTTCAGTTTGGCCAGTCCAGATCAGCAGTCACTACTGACCTTTAGGCCATTATCAGAAAAGCTCTCCTTTGTGTACTAATACTCAGCATTTTCAAATTTTATCAGTCCTCAGTACATTGATACACATATGATCTTAACTTACCTCCTTCATGAATAACATTCTGGCCTCCCTTTACTCTTTGTTCTTTAGTGGATTAATTTCTGTGCTAGATTTTAACACCCACACATGACATACACACAAGGGTGCCCATGTTAATTCTTGGTTCTACTCAGGGCACAGTCTGGTTCCTATGGTGCTCAGTATCTGTAGTCTGATGGGACTTCCTAAGAGATAAACAGGTAGGTCTGGAAAACCTCCAGGTGTTACAGTGCTCCCAGGAAAACACACTTTGAAAATTACAGATACTAATCTAAAAAGGACTTTCAGGATGTCACTGATTCAGAAATGAAGAACGATGTTCACTCATGCTTAACAGAAACGCTCTTGTTTGTTCTTAGCACTCTGTCTGGAAATTGGTTGACGTGAACATTTATTAGAACAGTGATATAATATTAAAAGAGTAAAATATCAGTGGGAAATATAAGAAAAGGAGAAGAATGTGAATTTAAGTGTGCTATACTTGCAGGTAACATAAGCTTTATCTTCTTTTTTTTTTTTGAGACGGAGTCTCGCTCAGTCTCCCAGGCTGGAGTGCAGTGGCGCGATCTCGGCTCACTGCAAGCTCCGCCTCCCGGGTTCACACCATTCTCCTGCCTCAGCCTCTCTGAGTAGCTGGGACTACAGGCGCCCACCACCACGCCCGGCTAATTTTTTGTATTTTTAGTAGAGACGGGGTTTCACCGTGGTGGTCTTGATCTCCTGATCTCGTGATCCGCCTGCCTCGGCCTCCCAAAGTGCTGGGATTACAAGCGTGAGCCACCGCACCCGGCCAAACTTTATCTTCTTAACAAATCCATAAAAATTACAAGCAGCAAGATTTAGCATGTGTAGAAGGAGAAAAAGCAAAAAGGAGTTGGGGAAAGAAAATTCATGAATACAGGCATGTTCAAATTGCCCAAGCAAAACCATTCCATGGAACAAGAAAAGCAAATTATCTATTGGGAGGGTACGATTCATTTAAAACATATTTAAATTCTTAGTGCTATGCTGGCTCCATAGATTTCCAGTAGGCAGGATCTTATAAATTATATATAAATCACATATTTGTAACATAAAAGTATTGAGTGCACATTACTTTCCAAATCTATCCATATAAAACAGGTGACTTCTTTTTTTTTTTTTTTTTGAGACGGAGTCTTGCTCAGTCGACTGCCCAGGCTGGAGTGCAGTGGCGCGATCTCGGCTCACTGCAAGCTCCGCCTCCTGGGTTCACACCATTCTCCTGCCTCAGCCTCCTGAGTAGCTGGGACTACAGGCGCCCGCCACTACACCCGGCTAATTTTCTTTTTGTATTTTTAGTAGAAACGGGGTTTCACCGTGTTAGCCAGGATGGTCTCTATCTCCTGACCCCGTGATCCGCCAGTCTTGGCCTCCCAAAGTGCCGGGATTACAGGCGTGAGCCACCGCACCCGGCCTAAAATAGGTGATTTTAAATCATAATTTGAACACATGGATTTTTATTTTTGTTTGAATAAGATGACTGATTGAAATTGGGAATAATTACCTGTCTTTCCTCGGTCTTCGTTTTTCTTCTTGGATTGACTTCTAAAGGAAAGAAGAATTCAAAAGATCTATATAATATTATGATCTTAATATAATTGATATATTACTATAATCTTAATATGTAAATACATTTACTCTTAAAAGACTAAGTTAGAAATAAGCAAGTGGATACAATATTTTAAAAACTTAAAGAAATATAATTTACTCAAGTTTTATTAATTATAAATTTCTGGTTATTTTTGCCACACCTAAACTGAAATGAATCTTTGCATTCCATATGAAAAATGTATTTCCCACACAGTGACCAATATAGACAAGGCTACATAAGATCTATTTACTACAAATGGGAGCAAACTGTAAAATTTCTGGGAAGCCCATTTCTCTATACAAATGCAGTTGTGATGGAAGCAGGTTAATTAAGCTGCTTTGAATATCTTGCTTCTTTGTCTGCAGGTAAAACAGATGGGTGAATATGGAGGGCAGGTGCAAAAGTCCGCAAAAAGAATGGAATTGACTTCATAAACCTATAGGAACCCATTTATGACATAAACGTAGCAGCACAGATGAAACATGTTTTCATTTGCACAATGTTTTCATAGTTGAGAACTTTATGTATCAAGGTCAGAACAAATTAAGATATGCAAGTATGGAAATAATTAGATATATTTTAACTGATACTTCAATTTGAACACTAACAAAATGGTCTTTTGTATATAAGTTTCACCTTATATACAAACCAGTATTATCTTTTGCACTGCAGCATTAATAATGCGTTTTCGTGTGTGTGCTACTTCAATATATTTCAGCTCATACATTTACATGTTGCCACAGCATATTTGTCTGTTAGGCTGAGAAAACAGACACCATACTCACCTTGAACAAACTGAAGATATTATAGTTGTGGAAACCCTATAGCAGGTATCAAGTTGGCTGGTACCATAAAAGTGTTGTATAACAAAAATGACAGTTAATAATGGTTTATAAATACTGAGGGTTTTCCCCAGTATTCTTAGAGACACAGTAAGTCATGTTTTTTTTCAGGATTTATCATTTGTTATGCTCTAAAATAGTAGATGAGTGAAACAGTTCATGGTTTCTTTTATTCTTATTGGTTGGCATTTTAACAGGTGGATGAGGTAGAAGTGAGTGCTTCCTTGCATCAAGTCTAGGAGGAGACCATTCAGGAAATAATGTAAGGGCAGGATATCAATTACATTCCTGTTCTCCCATTTCCTATCACTTCACATTCTTGATCCAATGCCCTAGGCTAAGAGGCGCTTACAAATAATTACATTGCCCACATAGGAAGAGTGGCCATTAGCAGTTCAGTTAAAGATCTCTGGGACTGGGGTGGTGTTTGTTGTGGTGGTTGTTTCTGTTTTAACATGACTTCAGTAGTAGTTTCCTACAGAGGTCCTGCCTCCCTCATCCATTACCTGAAAAAAAGTCCCTTTTGTTCTAGGTAACAATTGCCTGTAGTTCAAAGTTATGCTCAAGTGATGGCGCTATGTTGAGTGACAGAGATGCCCTATATATAACCACAAATCAAATAATGTTCTGCCCTTGAATTCTCAGGCTGGTGAAGATCCTATTTATACCAGATCAGCACTTCCCTCTGGGACATGGTGTATATAAGTTGGTTCTCAGTTACAGGAATTCCTAGAAGAGGACGTATTGTCCAGACATCTTTCACTCTTGCCTGTGTTAGAATATTCTTTTTTTCTTTTCTTTGTTTTTGAGACAGGGTCTCGCTCTGTGACTCAGGCTGGAGTGCAGCGGTGCAATCTCGGCTCACTGCAACTTCTGCCTCCTGGGCTCCAGTGATCCTCCTACCTTAGCCATTGTTGTAGCTGGGCCTATAGTCATGACCCATCACGCCCAGGTAATTTTTGTATTTTTTGTGGAGACGAGGTTTCGCTATGTTCCCCAGGCTGGTCTCGAACCCCTGAGCTCAAGCGATCCACCCACCTTGGCCTCTCCAAGTGCTGGGATTATAGGTGTGAGCCACCGTGCGTGGCCTTGTGTTAGAATATTCTCATGAAATGTAATTCAATAATCTTATTTTTCCAAAGATTATTTAAGATGGCTCATAATATAAGTTGTTATACAATCAAAGTAATAAAGTAAAAATTGTAAATGGAGAAACAAAGGAGGCAAAGGAGGTAGGTGCATTAAGATGGAGGCTTACATTTGTCTCTTAGTTTCCTAACAGATGGGGCTAAAAGGGGAGCATGATGCATTAACCTCCACCCTTTGTCATGAAAAGGGAAGCATATCACTCCTCAAAGGTGAGGATTTTATAAGAAATTTATTTCATGGACTTTATAGTGGGGACTTTTTGCTAAGATGTACAATGTTTTCAATTATAGTTTTGAAATTACAAATTAAAAACTTGGAATTTGAAATGAAAATAAAGAAGCAAATGTCCCATGGCAGTTTCTTGTAGAACCAGAGTAGAGGGAAGAAAGAAAGAGGAGACAAACATGACTCACATAGATTTTCTGGCTTGGGTATTTCTTGAGGAGGCCTTTAAAGAATAGTGTCTTAGCTCTGAAGACTTTGAAGAACCTGTTCCTTAATCAGGCACACTGCACTCCCCCTCCAGCCCCACCCGACATAAAGAAATATGTTTTATGACAAAACGTTAAAATTCGTATCCATTACATCATGGTGAGCACAATCTTACTTTCCTTTTGGTAATACACTACCAATTTCTTTATTTAGATGGATGAAGAAGGAGCTAAAACGTTGAAGTTAGGAAGAAAAAGACTTTGGAGTGGCCAAACTAGCTACTGCTGTAGTTCAGGGAAAGTACTGGAAAGAATGATAGAATTGGAAGGGATCTCTGATAAGATTGTGTTCGATTACTCGTTTTTTTGAGGAAACTTGGCCCTGAGTCATTTTTGCTGATGCTGCACAGCTTTGAGTGTTAGCCCAGGCAGTACGACAGGCCGTGCGCACTCTGCTAATGCTCTCCTCCACAGGCACGCTTCTGCGGCTTGGCTCACTCTTATTTAGGACACAGCAGCAGCATTTCCTGGACGTAGAGATAAAGAGCATCAAGTCATAGGAAAGAGGCAATACTGATGTTAAGGCTGCCAGAGTCACCATTGTAAGAAGTGATATCCAAGGAGAAAAAAAAAAACACAAAAACAATAAAAATAGCAAAACAATTGAAAGCAGAGATGTTTGTGTTGGGCAAATGTAAAGGAAATAATTTTCTACAACTCAACAGCCCCTGAGAGTACTGTACTACAGCGGTCTATTATTTAACAGTTTTCTAGTTACAATGTTAGCAGCACAGTGTTCTGAGGACTGTGGCTGTAACAGCGAGCATAGGCCCTGCCTCCATAGAGCTTCTAGTTTAGAGGGGGAAGTCACACAGGAGACAAGTAGACAAATAAATATTTATAAATGCAGTGAAGAAGGCTGGGTGTGGTGGCTCACACCTGTAATTCCAGCACTTTGGGAGGCCAAGGTGGGCAGATCACCTGAGGTCAGGAGTTCGAGACCAGCCTGGCCAACATGGTGAAATCCCGGCTTTACTAAAAATACAAAAAATTTAGCTGGGCATGGCAGCAGGTGCCTGTAATCCCAGCTATTTGGGAGGCTAAGGCAGGAGAATCGCTTGAACCTGGGAGGCAGAGGTTGCAGTGAGTTGAGATCGGGCCACTGCATTCCAGCCTGGGCAACAAAGTGAGACTCTGCCTCAAAAACAACAACAACAACAACAACAATAACAAACGCAAAATGCACTGGAGAAAAATGAAGCAGGCCAGGGACATACAGAGAGATTGGGTGCTGCCTTAGCCATGGCAGTCAGAGATCCTCTCTGGTAAGTATAGATCCAAATGAAACCAACCCAATAGCCCCATAGGCTGTTCTTTTTGATAAACATAGAAACTAACCCTTCTGGTCTTAAAGTTTGAAACTTTTGTTTTATCTGAGTTCCCTCCTCAGGAAATAACCTTCAGGCCTCTCAAAAAAAGGACTGAAACTCACCACAACACTGCACTCATTCACCATGATTGCTTCCTTGCCCCTCCCCAGTTCTTGTTTTCTTAAACATTGTTACATTTCTTCCCTGCTATATAAATCCCGGCATTAGTCTGTAAGGGAGATGGATTTGAGACTGAGCTCGTGTCTCCTGGGCTGCAGCACCTGATTAAGGCCTTCCTCCTTGGCAATACTTGGTTCAGTGATTGTCTTTCTGTGTGGCGTGCAGCCGGACCTCAACCAAACCCCTGGTGTTTCAGTAACAAGAATCAAGTACAAACATTTTGAATAGTGCTACAATAAAAGTTCACAATACTGTATTGTATATTTCAAAATAACTAAAACAGTGGAATTGGGATGTTCCTAACACAAAGAAATAAATGCTTGAGATGATGGATACTCCAGTTACCCTGATTTGATCATTGCACATTGTATGCTTGTATCGAAATATCACATGTATTCCATAAACATGTACAACTAGTATGTATCCATAAAACTGAAAAATAAAACATTAAAAAAAGTAAAGAGAATTTTCATTCACTGAAGTGACCCTGGGTCATCAAGAAAGGGTTTAAAATATGCAGTATATTTTAGAAAGACTTTAATGAAAAACATTTGAAATTACAGAAAGTGTTTGGTGGCTAAAGGGAGTGGGGCCTCATTACAGTCACACTTCTCACTATGTGTAATGCCTCAAATCCTGGGAAGGGCCAGATAAATATGAACACATGGTATATTTTCACTTGTAATAATATACTCCTTTTCTGTGTTTTATTTTTCATTGAAGCCATAGATTTCAAACTCAGAGTTATAAAAAAGGATCCTATTCCCTAATGACTTAGGATGTATGGAAATATAGTCACTTAAAAATAATAGTGTGATGACAAAGTAAGCTTCTTGGGGATGGAACTCATTTGTGAGGCTCAGAATTTGCTCCACAGTTCTCACTGGTTGTTAGTAATAACATTTCACTTCAGTTCAGGTCTTTTACAGTTTCTCATACTGGGAATAGTATCTGCTGTTGAAGCCATCACAATCACTTGTCATTTCAGTTGCACTTAATAAAGACCATTGAGTATCACTGACTACTTAAACTCAGGGTTAACAGGGAATGTTTGGTAATTTCTAATCTTGTTTCTGCTGTTCTATTTAACTGCATGAACAAATGTCAGAGTATTTGCTGCTTTTTAAATTGACAGCATAGAAAAAAATCAATTTCATTTCTTAATCGGCTTCACATAAAGTGACTGTCAAACGCAGGTATCTGGAATTTTAGATTTTTCTCACTTTATTCCTATTTGTTTTTCATTCTTTTATTTCATTGCTCTCATTTGTACAACACATATTTATTGCATGCCTGCTATGTGTCAGGTTGAATGCAATAGGCACTCCTTGACCTCGTGGAAGCCACACCAATCCCTCTTTAGCATGATAAAGTGTCATAAAAGGGAAGTATGGGCTTCTTCGGGAGGATATAGGAAGAGTGCTCTTGGGATTTGGGAGTGACAAGAAGGTTTCCTGAAGAAAAAGACATCTAAGCTGGGGGTGTTTTGATCACGAAAGACAAGAAGAGGAAGAAGATGTGTGTTTTAGGCTGAGAAAAGGGCATGCCCAAGGACAAATGTTCATGGACAATTTGAAGGAGGAGAATGCAGGTTGCTGGGAAGGAAGGGCTGGAGTGGAGTTTGGAGGGGTGAATGAATGAATATCAAGCACAGAGGATGGAAAGGTGAGCAGGGCCCAGATTTTGACAGACCTTCATATCTTAGGACAGTGGGAAGTAACAGAAAAGTTCCATCAATGGGAGGATAGTATAATTGGATATTAATTTTAGAAATACAACTCAGGCTACAGTGTGGAAAATATGTTAATTAGAAGGGGAAAAACAAGACCAAGGGACCAGTAAGAGGAGTGACTCAGAACTACTGACAAGACATGCTGGCCTGGAAGAGGGTATTAGCACAGAGCATAGAGAGAAACAGAAACTCAAGAGATATTTGGATTTAGAGTTTTGAATATGGAAGATGAGAACGAGGGAGAAGTCAAGGTAATAGTCAGATTACTGGCTTCTAAAATTTGTTGACTATTCACAAAAGACCACATATTTTGTGATTCTATTTATAGGAAATGTCCAGAATAGGCAAATCTACAGAAACAGAAAACTAGATTGGTGATCGCCCAGGGCTTGGGGCAGGCAGTCGGGAGTGGGAAGTGACTTCTAATGGGTTTCTTTTTAAGGTGATGAAAATGTGGTAAAATTGATTGTGATTACTGTACTAAAAACCATTTAATGTATATTAAGGTGGGTGAATTGTATGGCATGTGATTTATATCTCAACAAAGCTGTGAGTGTGTGCGCCCATGTATGGATGTGTATGTGTGTGTATATATCTCTATATATGTATACATGGATGCCTGTGTGTATCTATGTAGAATATGTAAAACAAACATTAGGTAGTTTGATATTTGAGTCTGGAGCTACAGAGAGATCTAAGCCAGCGATCAAGATTCAGAAATCAGCAGTCACTGAGGTTGTAGTAGCTAATGGGATTGTCTAAAGGAAATGAGAGGGGAAGAGAATGGGTTTCCACAGACAACCATCTGTGGAAACTGAAAAGAAATCACTAGAGAGGAGGGAAAGAACTAGAGAAGACTGGCGAACTTGGAGGTCAAGTGTGAACTTCATTTTCTGCCTGCGAGGTGGGAAACTTATTTCCAACTGATTCTCTGGGTTTCGACACATCCTCTGGGTTCTCCAGGGCGTAGGGGAGTGCTGCTCTCTCACTGTGGCAGTGGGGGGTGGAAGAGTGAATAAATATTGCAAACGAAGGGACCAGCCAGAGGGTGCAAAGGCCTTGGGAGCAAAAGGGAATGCAGCTCACCAGCAGAGTTTCAAGCAGTTCACTATGGCTCGAGGACAAAAAGAGGGCGAGAAAAGAGGCTGAAAAGCAGTCCTGGATCCCACGAAGAAGGCCTTGGAAGGAATGAGGACTTCATCCTGAAGGAGTTGCTGAGCCATTAAAGGAACAATTAAGGGAGGAGCATGGTTTAGAGACATTTGTCTCTATGGCTTAGAGACATTTTCAGGTGCAGGCTGGAGAGGATGCAATTAGGCAGTTACGTGGGACGTGAAATATTCCAGAGTGGAAAACAATTAATAGTCTGAAATATGGTAATTGCTGTGAGGTTAGAGGGGGGAAATGAGTTGAAGTGAGCTTTTGCAGGTAGAAGCCACAGTTACAGCCACTGATGGATCACAGGTATGAGAGAGAGGACAAAATCCAGAATGACTCCCAGGTTCTTGGTTTATGAGACCATGTAGATTACGTGGCATTCATAGAGAACAGGAACATGAGAAGAAGGCCAGGCTATCAGGGGCGACGCCAATGAGTCCTCATACTGTTAGTGAGCAGGAGCTGTGGGGTCAGAAGACCTCAATAAAATGAATGGCCTGGCAGCTAAGGCATGCTTATCTGTGTCTCAGAATCCTAATCTGAGAGATATGGATAATACATTCAGGGATATTTCCAGGATTAGCTATCACAGTGTATGTGAACAAGCCTTATTCTAGGCCTGGAATTTAAAAGATGCTTAATAAACGTCTGTTTCTCCTCTTCTTTCCTTTTCTCCTAGTTTCACCATAACCCACCCATTTACACCAGGGCCCCTCTCTGGAGAGCTCCTGCTATGATGGGTTTCTCTTTCTAAGTGGATATTTTCATATCAGCTCATATTAATGGACAAGCAGAGAAAGCTGCAAGGAGGACATGGTAGATACTACCATGGGAGAGGCTTGAATGCGAGGAAGAAGGGCTGGAGGAGATCAAAGTGCCCAGATCCCCAGCCCGGGGAGGGCAGTGAAGAGGAGACCAAGGGCATCTCTGTCCTGCCAGGCCTTCCTTTGTGCCTGAACTAATCTAGCCACAGTTTTCACACTGGCCATTAGTAGATGGCTCCCATCTGATAGTAAGAGTGAGCCACTTACATGTAGTAGATAATAGTATGTGGAGTCTTCAGGGTTATTTAATGTTTTGGGTTTCCGGGGTCGTCTTGGGGGTCTCAATATTTTTGGCTCCTCTCCTTTAGAGATACCTATAAGAAAGGTGATCATAAAAGTATTCAATTACAAAGACTATTATCAAGTGATGTTTTCCTTTTGGGATAAATAAGAAATTATATACATATGACTGAGGCTAAGGCTGAAGAAAAAGGAAATGCATTTACTGCATAACCAACCCTTATCCTACTCCTCACCACATGCTTTCCTCTAGTTGTCTGGTGGTCTAGGACATTGAGAGCTAAGGGGAAGAAAACGAGGAAGAAAAAGAAAAACAATGCAGCCAGGTGCAGTGGTTCACGCCTCTTATCCCAGCACTTTGGGAGGCCGAGGCAGGCAGATCACTTGAGGTCAGGAGTTCGAGACCAGCCTGGCCAACATGATGAAATCCCGTCTCTACTAAAAATACAAAAAAATTAGTCACGCGTGGTGGTGGGCACCTGTAATCCCAGCTACTTGGGAGGCTGAGGCAGGAGAATTGCTTGAAGCTGGGAGGCAGAGGTTGCAATGAGTCAAGACCATGCCATTGCACTCCAGCCTGGGCGACAAGAACAAAACTCTGTCTCAAGAAAAAAAAAAAAGGAAAGGAAGGGAGGGAGGGAGGAAGGAAGGAAGGAAGGAAGGAAGGAAGGAAGGAAGGAAGGAAGGAAGGAAGGAGAAAGAATGCACAGTTTGGTCACATGGAATTGAGTAGAGCAGTTCAGAGGATGGATGAGGTCAGGGGTCAAAGCTGCCAGAAAAAATTTTAAAAAGGAATGTTATGCTCACAGAATCTCTTCTGTCCCTTCCCTCCCCCTTGTACCAGCCTCACACAGTGACCCGTCTATCCAAGCACTGCACGATCTTCATTTTTAGGTACTGCCTCCTATGTTATGGCCCCAAATGAAGAGACAGCTCATTTGCAGGGTTGACTCTTTCTCAAAAGCCTAATCTATTCTTTCTCCAAAATTTAGAACCTCAAACTAGCAGCAGTTTTAGATATGATATTAAAAGAGTGACCAAGAAAGAATAAATTTTTTTTGTCTTTTCCTACTCTTTCTGTTAATATAGCCAAGATCTCAAACCTGGAGCAACACTGTCAGAGCCTCTGGTGATCTGTACACTTGGATGTTCATGTTCATTACAAGTGGCTTTATATTTACAGAGCTAATAGAACTCATTACATATTTCTATTTTTTTCACGATTCTTGACCACCCCATCCACCGACTCCGTTTGTGCAAGAATGTCTGCTCGACAGATCAGGATAAAAGTGTGAGTTGGGTATGGTACTTATTGGAAGGCTTCATTCAATATACCTGAGCACATATTTCTAGGTAGGACTTTAAAAGCAGTAATAGCTCATTCTTGCATACAGTAAAGGGGCAGTGATGATTCCTAATCCCCAGATGTTGAAATACACAGAGAAACAGAGCTGTCCCAAACTAGATTAATCGAATAAATGAATATTTATATTTATTATATGTAAACAACTGTGACTGGCAAGTGTAAATCAGCCTCAACCGAGGGTGAAAGACTCATAGACGTCTAACTTTCTAGTTCCCTGATCAGCCCACTAGGTGAAGATAACTGATCACAGCAGCATTCATATTCTGACATTATCCAGCTCATTCATTCCAAAAGGTATGGGAAATTTCTGGGTGACAAAGGAGATCAGCTAACTGGGAGTACTTCACAGAGGTGTAGTGCATGGAACAACGCTCCTCAGAGAAACCTCAACAATCACACATTACTGTCTTTTTTGAATAAAACAAAAAGAGATCTTTGTCAATGAGACCATGTTAGTACAGATTAGTAATAAATAAAAGTGAAAGAACTTGTCCAACCAATCCCTGGGGTTCATCTCCCATTCCCTCTCTCCCTTTTTCAAGGAATAGATGGAGGAGGTGGAGGGAGTCCAAATATCTGAGCCATTTCTGGATCCATCTTAGACTGTCACAGGCACGAGGAAAGATGGTAAGGCCTGAATTCTTGCCACCATCATAAATAGTGGTCTTTTATTTTTTTCCTTCTCATTATCCTCTCTCTCAGTGCTGATTATTAAATAGCTTCTATTGGCTCTCGCAAAGTTTTATCATTTCAAAATGCATTTGTCATATCCATTTATATTACTCATTTGAATCTGAATGGCAAGAAACATAAAAATATGGTATAAGTTATTAGATATTCTTAATATTTTTAGAAAGATGAATGTGATATGTGACTAAATTTTAACTTGGCTTTAATATTATTTAAAATCCGAATTAAAATATCAGAACATTACTATCATAATACAAGTTAATTAAAATGAAGATGGCCAAGAAGCTGAATAACTGCCAAGAGAGTGAAAAACAGAAAAAGGTTCTGGGAATAAGGGCATTATTGATCTTGTGTTCATTTTTTCATCAAATATTCCCCCATTCAATCTGATTTCTCTATTGAAAATGCTTTCTATTAGGTTGGTGCAAAGGGAATTGCGTAATTCCCTTTGCACCAACCTAATAGAAGGTGAAGGGTGCATTTCACCAACAAATCCAAAGGTCCTTTATCTGTCCCTGTTGTCTCTGACCCTTCTTCATTAAGCATTATTAAACACCCCTTGTCTTCATGACTCAGGATAAAGTTTCTGAAGGCAGATGCCTTATCTTATTTTTCTTTGTATTCCCAGTACTTATAGAAATACTTGACACATAGTAAGTGCTTAAGATGACTAAGTGATCTTCCCCTTGCCTCCTGGATTGAATCATCCTCTCCTCAGGTCCTGGCAATTTCTGGTGTTCCTAATGCACACCTCGGGTTTGACCCTCCCATCCCACAATCTCCTGCCCTAATTTCTTACTCCTTACTGAATACTTCTCTCTCAGACTCAAATGAACCCGCAGTCATCACTCTTCTCCATCTAAGATTCTGTACACTACACCCTCAATGGCAGCATTATTTCTGCTTCCCAGGTTGAGAACGCGGATAACACCTATGCCGTGTGCCTCTTCTTCATTTCCTACAGACAAGCAATCATTAACTTCTGTCCATTGTTTTGACACATCCTTTGAAATATCTAATATTCATCCACCACCTAGTCTCATTTGCCATTGCAATCACTCTGGATGAAATGACTCATTTAATAACTGTGGTAGAGTCTTAATATGGTTTCTATGCTTTATCTCACAAATGAAAACCAGATTTTCCTTTTTCTTTTTTTTTTGAGGTGGAGTCTTGCTCTGTCTCCACCTCAATGGAGTGCAATGGTGCAATCTTGGCTCACTGCAAGCTCCGCCTCCCTGGTTCAAGCTATTCTCCTGCCTCAGCCTCCCAAGGAGCTGGGATTATAGGTGCTTGCCACCGTGCCCAGCTAATTTTTATATTTTTAGTAGAGATGGGGTTTCAGCATGTTAGCCAGCCTGGTCTCAAACTCTTGACCTCAGGTGATCTGCTCACCTCAGCCTCCCAAAGTGCTGGGATTACAGGCGTGAACCACCACACCTGGCCCAGATTTTCCTTTCTTAAATACCACTTTAATTGTGAAATTTCAAGTTTCAAAAATTTATGATGATGCCTTTTTTCCTTCTTCATCAAGTTAAACTTCTGACTCCAGGTTATTTGCAATCTTAGCAATTTCAGTTTTATCTCCCATTTCCCCACAAATGAACATTCTCCTCTTGTCAGTCCAGTTATCTCACTGAAGCCCTAACAGACGACGTTTATAGCTGTAACTTTGCTTTTTCTCACCTTCTCATAGAAAAGCTTTTCATAGCCTCACTGAAATCTTAAGCTTGTTCAATGTCTATTTTCAATCCTATCTCTTTCATGAAGCTTTCACTGACTCCCCAGTGATCTCTCTTTCATTGAGCATAAATGGTACTTGCTAGTTGCACAAGCCATTTTAAACTTGTTACAGGCTGAATTGTGTCACCTCAAAATTCACATGTTGAAATCTTAACCTCCAGTAGCTCAGAATGTGACTGTATTTGGAGATGGGGTCTTTAGCGAGGTAATTAAGTTAAAATGATGTCATTAAAGTGGGTCCTAATCTAATGTGACTGCTGTCCTTAAAAGAACAGGAGATTAAGACAGACACACACATTGAATCTATAAATTACCTTGGGCAGTATGGCCATTTTCATGATATTGATTCTTCCTACCCATGAGCATGGAATGTTCTTCCATTTGTTTGTATCCTCTTTTATTTCACTGAGCAGTGGTTTGTTTATAGATTCAATGCCATCCCCATCAAGCTACCAATGACTTTCTTCACAGAATTGGAAAAACTACTTTAAAGTTAATATGGAACCAAAAAAGAGCCCACATTGCCAAGTCAATCCTAAGCCAAAAGAACAAAGCTGGAGGCATCACGCTACCTGACTTCAAACTATACTACAAGGCTACAGTAATCAAAACAGCATGGTACTGGTACCAAAACAGAGATATAGACCAATGGAACAGAACAGAGCCCTCAGAAATAATGCTACTTATCTACAATTATCTGATCTTTGACAAACCTGACAAAAACAAGAAATGGGGAAAGGATACCCTATTTAATAAATGGTGCTGGGATAACTGGCTAGCCATATGTAGAAAGCTGAAACTGGATCCCTTCCTTACACCTTATACAAAAATTAATTCAAGACGGATTAAAGATTTAAATGTTAGACCTAAAACCATAAAGACCCTAGAAGAAAACCTAGGCAATACCATTCAGGACATAGGCATGGGCAAGGACTTCATGTCTAAAACACCAAAAGCAATGGCAACAAAAGCCAAAATTGACAAATGGGATCTAATTAAACTAAAGAGCTTCTGCACAGCAAAAGAAACCACCATCAGAGTGAACAGGCAACCTACAGAATGGGAGAAAATTTTTGCAATCTACTCATCTGACAAAGGGCTAATATCCAGAATCTACAATGAACTCAAACAAATTTACAAGAAAAAAAACAAACAACCCCATCAAAAAGTGGGCAAAGGATATGAACAGACACTTCTCAAAAGAAGACATTTATGCAGCCAAAAGACACATGAAAAAATGCTCATCATCACCAGCCATCAGAGAAATGCAAATCAAAACCACAATGAGATACCATCTCACACCAGTTAGAATGGTGATTATTAAAAAGTCAGGAAACAACAGGTGCTAGAGAGGATGTGGAGAAATAGGAACACTTTTACACTGTTGGTGGGACTGTAAACTAGTTCAACCATTGTGGAAGTCAGTGTGGTGATTCCTCAGGGATCTAGAACTAGAAATACTATTTGACCCAGCAATCCCATTACTGGGTATATACCCAAAGGATTATAAATCATGCTGCTATAAAGACACATGCACACGTATGTTTACTGCGGCACTATTCACAATAGCAAAGACTTGGAGCCAACCCAAATGTCCAACAATGATGGACTGGATTAAGAAAATGTGGCACATATACACCATGGAATACTATGCAGCCATAAAAAAATGATGAGTTCATATCCTTTGTAGGGACATGGATGAAGCTGGAAACCATCATTCTCAGTGAACTATTGCAAGGGCAAAAAACCAAACACTGCATGTTCTCACTCATAGGTGGGAATTGAACCATGAGAACACATGGACACAGGAAAGGGAACATCACACACCGGTGCCTGTTGTGGGGTGGGGGGAGGGGGGAGGGATATCATTAGGAGATATACCTAATGTTAAATGACGAGTTAATGGGTGCAGCACGCCAACATGGCACATGTATATATATGTAACAAACATGCACGTTGTACACATGTACTCTAAAACTTAAAGTATAATAAAAAAAAACAGACAGACACACACAAATAGAAGACCATGAGAAGATGACCATCTAAAGGCAAGGAAAAAGGTCTCAGAGGAAAACAACCTTGCTGACACCTTGATCTTGAACTTCTAGCCTCAAGAACTGTGAGAAAGTAAGTTTCTGCTGTTTAAATCACTTAGTCTATGGTACTTTATTATGGCAGCCCTGGAAAACTAATATAGAACCTAATCCCATAGTCTTGCCGCTTACTATTTTTCACTGTGATTTTTTTTTTTTAATAGTGGAACTAGAAGTCTCTAGATGGTGGGGATCATGACTTAGGTTTTGATGTCTTTGTGTCATTTCATTGGTGATCTACATGTGGTAGTGTTTGGAGATTAAAGACTGTGATTTCATTTCAGCTTAGAGATGTAGTGCTAAGTGAATAGTAGATATTCATACACTTCTGTGAACAGGATCACTATTGTCATCACATATAAAAATAAATTTCTCATGCTTTAAAGATAAATGTAAATAAAATAAATAATAAAGCTCTTGGAAGAAAATCTGGGATAATTCATGAACAATCTAGCGGTGTGAATGTTTTTATCAAGATTCAGAAGTCATAAAAAAGATAGACATATTTGCCTATTAAATATAGGCAAAAACCTTTATTTGGCAACAAAGTCAAAACACACATGATAGACTTGGAAGGCTATATTTACAACACAGATATAAATAAAGGGTTCATATTTTTAATATGCAAAGAGTGCTAACAAATGACTACCAAAAATATAGACCAACAGAAAAGTGAGCAAAAAATTTAAGTAGAAAATTCAAGATGCACAAATCCAAAAAGCAAATAAGCATGGGAAGGCACCTGAATTTACTAGCAGATAAGGGAATATAAATTAAAACAAGATGCCATTTTATTCCAGACACATTAGCAAAGATTAAAAAGAAGAATATTGGCTGGGTGCGGTAGCTCACGCCTGTAATCCCAGCACTTTGGGAGGCCGAGGTGGGCGGATCACGAGGTCAGGAGATGAAGACCATCCTGGCTAACACGGTGAAACACCATCTCTAATAAAAATACAAAAAATTAGCCGGGCGTGGTGGCAGGCGCCTGTAGTCCCAGCTACTCGGGAGGCTGAGGCAGGAGAATAGTGTGAACCCAGGAGGACAGCTTGCAGTGCGCCAAGATCATGCCAATGCACTCCAGCCTGGGTGACACAGCAAGACTCCGTCTAAAAAAAAAAAAAAAAAAAAGGATATCACTGGTGGACAGGATGTCAGGACAAGTGTATGGTCCCAAATTGTTGAAGGAAATGTTAATTGCTAGAGCCTTTTAGGAAAGCAATCTATTAAAACCAAAAACATCTTGTAACTCAGTAACTTCATCACTGGGGATTTGTCCCATAATATTAAAATTCCAGTATACAAGTACATTTTCAATGATATTTACTGCAACATTTTTCATGGTAGCAAAAAATGGAAACAAAGAGAATATCTAATAGGGAAAAGGTTATATAATTATTGTGATTCACAAATAGAGGATTATGCAGCCATTGAAAAGAATAAATTACAGCTATACTAGTTGATGTGCAGGGATTCCTGCAAAGGTATTGAGAAAATCGAGTTGCTTAAGTGTTTATATTACGATCATATTATGATCCTATTTATATAAAACGATGAAAATCTCTGTTATGTATATACACCTACATGTATGCACATCTGCAAAAAATATGAAAAATTACATGTTCTATAATACTAGTTCCCTTGGTTGGGGGTGAGTAATGTGGGTTGAGAAAAGGAACAGAGGGGAGGAAACAGAAAAAAAAGAGAAAAAGAAAACAAAACACTACATTAAATAATAATCCTGGAATGGGCTGTGTGCGGTGGCTCACACCTGTAATCCCAGAACTTTGGGAGGCCGAGGCGGGTGGATTACCTGAGGCCAGGAGTTTGAGACCAGCCTGGCCAACATGGTGAAGCTCCATCTCTACTAAAAATACAAAATTTAGCCAGGCATGGTGGCACATGCCTGTAATCCCAGCTACTAGGGAGGCTGAGGCAGAAGGATCACTTGAACCTGGGGGTGCAGAGGTTGCAGTGACCTGAGATTGCGCCACTTCACTCCAGTCTGGGTACCAGAGCAAGATTCCATCTCAAAAAAAAAAAAAAAAAAAAGAATCCTGGAATGTATGGTATGGTAGCATTGATGTAAAATCATAAACATGCATGTTAGTGTATCATGGAGATCTAAAAATCAAAATGCATTGAATTTTCAGAATTTCTGAAAATCTAATCTGCTTTAGTGTTAGCTTCTTGACATTTTTTCTTCACCAGGATAATCTAAAGCCAGAGGGCTGACTAGTCTTAACGGGTGTCTCACTTAAGATATTGCAATGCAAGGTGGCCAGCCAGTGAATGAAAATTATGATGAATGTATTGTATTCAATAGACTATGATTGCTCCGCCTAAATTCCTTCAGACTATTTTTTTAAAGAGCAAACTTCCCATGAGCTTATCAGCATACAAATATTTCAGAGAGGCATACATTTATTTGGCCTCTAATGGATCTGTGAATTTTTGCTCCTTTGGGAGAATATAAACTCTCTCTACTAACGTCATCCTAACCCCTTAATTACAGAAGTGACATAAACATTTATAATCACAAATTATCATCAGCATATCAATGTGGGCACTAGCATAATAAGGTTTGTGGCTATTTTGTGGGTTGTGCCTGGTAAATATTAGCTTGTAAAGGTTATTGCTGTATTAAATAGCCAGAAGATAAGATATTTATTTATATTGCAGCTGTGGTAATAATGTCATTAAGTGTTTTGGTTTGTCAGAAACGCACTTTTTTTTGGATAACGAATCACCTAACATCTCCACTTTTTTGCATTCAGAAGAAAGAAGATAGATTTAAAACTCATTGCCAGGGAAAATTGATTTAGAAAATTAAATTTCAGTATTATTCTCATTTTAATGATATTTACACTGTTTTACTTAAGTATACATGCAGAGTATAATTTGCAGAAGTATCACATGTCTAAATCAAATATTAGCAGAACAGAAATGCACTTGTTACTGTAATTTTTTCCTTAATAAATCAATTTTTCGGTTTTTGTAAATTTCCATTTCCTCCTAAGAGTCTATGACCTTCAAGCAATAGAGTGATCTATGTGAAATCTTAGGAGAGGAATTTTCTTGCTGCATGTTAAAGGCAGACTCACTCTAGTCATGGTTGCAACCTGCCTTCTGGAAGCTGCCGATTCCACCAGTCACCTCATCTGCCCTTGGCCAGGCTGGCTGTTTTGGCACTGGTTCTAGACTTAAAGAGAGCTGTACACAGTTCTGAGCTTATGGACAAGACAGTTCCAAAGGAGTCCTCTCTGCCTTGCACGGCCTCCTTCCTTTAGCACTGACGGACATGTTCAATTCTCTCTCTCTTTTTATTAAGAGATGGGGTCTTGTTACGTTGCCCAGGCTGGTCTCGAATTCCTGGGCTCTAACCCTCTCACCTCAGCCTTCCGAGTAGCTGGGATTACAGGCCTGAGCCATGGTACCCTTAATTCTCATGCTTGCCCTGGATTTGACCTCTTGCGTCTACTCTGGGATATCTCTGTTCTCTTGAGTTTATTTGAGGTGAAAAGCTAAGGGTAGGTGCTTGTCCTGCTCTGAGCGTCCTTAGAACTTAGGGGATGTGTGACTATTTAGGGGATCTGACTCACAGTCTTCTCTGACCTTCTCAAGAGGCAACTGCCACCCCCAGCCCCATTCTGAACTGCACAACCACTCCCGTGGCCTTTCTTTTCCTGCCAACTGAATGCCGATGCCCCAGGGCCAGCTTCCACCTCTACCTATCCTATAGGTCATGGGCTTGCAGCTTTTGGCCGCTCTCTGATTTGGGTACTTTGAACTAATACCCAGATCCTTGAAAATGAAACTTTTAGTTTTATTTGTTATTATTATTATTATTATTATTATT
>NW_026652278.1:99409404-99575530 GCF_009828535.3 Hylobates moloch
TTATTATTATTATTATTATTATTATTTTTGAGACGAAGTCTCGCTCTGTTGTCCAGGCTGGAGTGCAGTGGTGAAATCTCGGCTCACTGCAAGCTCCACCTCCTGGGTTCACGCCATTCTCCTGCCTCAGCCTCCTGAGTAGCTGGGACTACAGGCGCCCACCACCACGCCTGGCTAATTTTTTCTATTTTTAGTAGAGACGGGGTTTCACCTTGTTAGTCAGGATGGTCTTGATCTCCTGACCTCGTGATCCACCGGCCTCGGCCTCCCAAAGTGCTGGGATTACAGGCGTGAGCCACCACGCCCAGCCGAAACTTTTAGTTTTTTAACAATACTGGTAGGTTCAGGTAAGGTTCCTGCCCACGTCTCTCCTAGTTGTGGCAAGAGAAGCAGGAGGATAAAGCAGCCTGTGTGGGGGGTGAGACTCACAGATACCCCCTCTGGACCGTCGCTTGTCTCTTGCACATTATTGCTACATCTTGGCACTCTACTTCTGTCATTTTCCTTGGGCTGTCATCTCGCATGGATTACAGTCCTCAAAGGCCAGTTCATTTTGTTCTAGTCCAAGGAGTTAGATTACACACACATGCCCGGTCATCTCGCTTATACGTGAGCAGTCATCAAAACAGGGCAAGTGCGAATGCACATGGTGATACCAAGGGTGCCTTGAGAGTGAGGTCTTTGTTGGGGAGAATGAGCTGTTATGCAGAACACTGTGAGCATGTCTTCTATGTATGACTGCCCACCAACTATAGAGACAGCCAAACAACCAAAACACATGTTTATTTGCTTGGAGAATAAGGGAGACTCAGAGGTGGCATCTAATTACATCTTGGCTATTTTTCAAAATGATGTGGGTATTCATTTATTTAAAAAAATTATATACATAGTCTGAGGTGAAAACTTAGAAAAATTTTTCCCAGAGAGCCAAACTTTAAAAAATTTATTGACTGTTCATAGTCATTTTCTTAGATTGGCCTGTTAAAAATACAGAATTGAAGAACATTCTCTGATTTTAAACACACAATATTTGTTTTTTTTCTTTCCCTCCGCTCATACTTTATAACACATAGATAAAAGGGTTTTTCGTTCCTATCAAGATGAGCTGAAATATGCCAGTATTTTAAAAAAGCGATTATTCTTTATTAGAGCACATCTGATCACAAACTGGCTGGAGGAGTATCAAAGAAACTTTTAGTGGCTTGAGACAGCATGGCAGCAAAGGTGACAGATCTGGAGATGACGCTCTAGTCTTACCACATGTGGCTGTGGAAGTCCTCTACCAGGTTGCAATAATATTATTCAGATTCTTAATTTTATATAGAAGTGAGGTTAACAAGGGATGGAGAGTATCCGCTGTACTGGAGATGACCATCTTGTTCTCACTAACTAGTCACTCAACTCTTCTAGAACCCTAGACTTAGGGGCTCTTGTTGTTAGTGAACCACCTCACGTATGTGAAGATTAAGCTGACTTATTTACAGTATTACAATTCCAATTCTGCAATATTTTATTCAGTGGTTAGATTAGCTAGCAGTTTGCTAAGGCTATTCTCTGAAAAATGCATTTAAAGGGCTGTTAACATTCCATATGTGAATGTGTCATTACGTATTAATCATTCTCCTATTGTTCAATTTTTCTTCTTACCATATACACAATTTTTTTTTCAGCTCTGATTATTTCCTTAGGCTATGCTCTCATAAGTGAGTTTACTGGGTCAATGATATAAACTAATTCAGTGGGGTTTTTTTTTTTTGGACATATTGCCAAGTCACTTTTCAAAATGTTGATGCTGCCATCTTACCATATGTTTGGGAATAATTACATTAGCACTTTGTCATTACTGTTAAAATGTTTTTTCATACTTGCAATTTTGATGAGTAAAGAATAGTAATGTGTTTGACTGTTTATTTTTTTTTACTCCTAGAGTGGTCATATATATGCTTATTTTCCATCTGCATTTCTTCTTTTGTAAATAAATTAATGGCTTGTGCCATTTTTCCATTGAGAGTGCTATTTTTCCGAATGATCTGTAAAGAGCTCTTTTTATGCTAAACAGTTTAACTCTTTTTACATTTGTTCCAAATTTTTGTCTTCAGCTCTTTAACTTTTAATGATGCTTTGGAATCTCTAGAAGGTTTTAACATTCATGTAATCCAAATCTATCACAGTTTTTCTTTGTAATTCCTTTTATTACTTCTTATGCTTTGTGCTTTCTAAGCAGAGATTGTGAAATGCTCAGTTCATAGCATCTGGCTTCATTTAGTTTGTTTATTTCTTACATTTAAATGATCAATGCATCTGGAAAATATCTGGGCATTCAGCAGAAGATAAGAATATTTTATCTCCTCATCCCAAATCAGAGACATTTTAAGCATTATCCATCCATTTCTTTTCTGTTCATATGTATCTTTTTGTAAATGAGGTTTTTATAAATACTCAGGTCAATTTTAGGGCTATTCTGTTTCATTAATCTGTGATTGATTTTTGTAAAGGAGGCATATGATTTTAATTATTATAGCATTATTCATTTTACTATCTAATAAGTCAGTCCTCATTTATAGTTATTCTTTTTTTCTCTGAAATTTACAAATGATCCTTAGGATATTTTCTTAAGTTCCAAAGAAAAGCTCACAGAGATCTGAATGCAATTTTTTTAAACCTAGAAAGTAATTTTAGAATGGTCATGTTTACAGTATTTTATCTTTCAATTCAGAAACACAATGTATCATTCCATTATGCATCTCTTCTTTTTTGTCTCTTTGGGTTTGGTTGCTAGCTTTATTTCAAGGTATTGATTTTTTTTTTTTTTGCTATTATTTCCATTGGGCTCTTTTTCTATTAGAAATTTTTATAGGAAAGAATATCTATCTATATAACTATATATCCTTACTGAATTCTATTGCAAGCATCAATCATTACATTTTTAATGTTGTCTGGTAATAGTCCTACAATCCCATCTTTTCCCTTTTGATAGTTATGCTTTTTGAAAAAGCTTCTCTTTGCTGTCTTATTGCATTAACTGGAAATTTCCCAATAACATAAAAATGTGGTGTTACTAGTATCTTTATCTTCATCCTCCTTTTTAATGAAACTGCTTCCAGTGTTTTATAGTTAATTATGAGGTAGATGATTGAATTAAGAAACGTATTCTTCATATTGTTAAAGAATATCTTTCTGCTTTTAGTTTAGTAAGAGTTTTACATTTCATCAGTACAGAGTGTTGGATTTTACTGAAAACTGTTTCAGCATTTATCAAGATAGTTTTTTGATATTTTGATATGTTATATAAATATGTATTATGTGGACAGTCTTTTAATGTACTGTTGCATTCCATTAGCTAGTACTAAATACTATACTCAGGAGTTTTACCTCTAAATTAATAATTAAGGCCAGGCGCGGTGGCTCACACTTGTAATCCCAGCACTTTGGGAGGCTGAGGCGGGTGGATCATCTGAGGTCAGGAGTTCAAGACCAGACTGGCCAACATGGTGAAACCGCATCTCTACTAACAATACAAAAAAGTAGCCAGGCGTGGTGCCGCATGTTTGTAGTCCCAGCTACTCGGGAGGCTGAGGCATGAGAATCACTTGAACCCAGAAGGCAGAGGTGGCAGTGAGCCGAGGTCGTGCCACTGCACTCCAGCTTGGGTGACAGAGTGAAACTCTGTCTCAAAAATTAATTAATTAATAATTGAGATTGAACAATAGCTTTTAAAAAACGTTATTGTTAGACTTTTGTTTTAGGATAGATGAACATCATAAAATAGGTAGCTTTGTATGTTTTTCTTTCTTTTTTTTTTCTCAAACAAATCACATACAATGAGATTTATCTTTTCCATGAATGTTTGAATGTGTTTGCATAAAACACTGTGAGTTCTTGGAAGCTTTATTGGAGGTAATTCTTTGAACAGCCACATCATCATACAGTAAGTTCTCACTTGACAAGGTCGATGGGTTCTTAGAAACTGCAACTTTAAGCGAAATGACCAATTTTACAATAGACTGATATAAACAAGAGTTAATTTCTTATGGTATATTTCTGGTCACAAAAACATTACCAAACTTCTCAACAGAGACCAACACTGAAACAAATGTGAACTATGCATACATTTAAGAAAAATTAGATCAGGTGCAATGGCTCATGCCTGTAATCCCAGCACTTTGGGAGGTAAAGGTGGGCAGATCACTTAAGGTCAGGAGTTTGAGATCAGCCTGACCAACATGGTGAAACCCAGTCTCTAATAAAAAGAATACAAAAATTAGCTGGGCATGGTGGTGGTCGCCCGTAATCCCAGCTACTGGGGAGGCTGAGGCAGGAGAATCACTTGAACCCGGGAGGCGGAGGTTCCAGCAAGCTGAGATCGCGCCATTGCACTCCAGCTTGGGCAACAAGAGCGAAACTCCATCTCAAAAAAAAAAAAAAAATTTGGCTGGGCAAGGTGTAATCCCAGCACTTTGGGAGGCCAAGGCAGGTGGATCACAAGATCAGGAGATCGAGACCATCCTGGCTAACACGGTGAAACCCCGTCTCTACTAAAAATACAAAAAATTAGCTGGGCGTGGTGGCTGGCACCTGGAGCCCCAGCTACTCGGGAGGCTGAGGCAGGAGAATGGTGAGAACCTGGGAGGCGGAGCTTGCAGTGAGCCGAGATCGCGCCACTGCACTACAGCCTGGGTGACAGAGCAAGACTCTGTCCCAAAAATAAATAAATAAATAAATAAACAAACATTTAAAGCAGAAGGGGAGTAGAGTTATTAGCTGTATTAAAGCTGAAGTGTTCAGTCAATATAATTCCTACTGTCTTCAGACTGTCTGAGTTCCCTTTTGAAAATAGATGAATAATCATTTTATGTATATTTTCTTCAGGAAAATCAGAAGATTTAGATGTTAGGAAATCCCACACCTGGGTAAAGTTGTCCCTTGTTGTTGTTCTTTTTCTTCTTCTTCTTGTTCTTTTTTTTTTGAGACGGAGTCTTGCTCTGTCACCCAGGCTGGAGTGCAGTGGCACGATTTCAGCTCACTGCAACTTCTACCTCCTGGGTTCAAGTAATTCTACTTGCCTCAGCCTCTGGAGTAGCTGGGATTACAGGCACCTGCCACCAGGCCCAGCTAATTTTTGCATTTTTAGTAGAGAAGGGGTTTCACCATATTGGTCAGGCTGGTCTTGAACTGCTGACCTCAGGTGATCCACCTGCCTTAGCCTCCCAATGTGCTGGGATTACAGGCATGAGCCACCCAAGGTCAGAAGTTTGAGACCAGCCTGGCCAACATGGTGAAACTCCATCTCTACTAAAAAGACAAAAATTAGCTGGGCATGCTGGTACATGCCTGTAATCCCAGCTACTCGAGAAGCTGAGGCAGGAGAATTGCTTGAACCCGGGAGGTGGAGGTTGTGGAGGCTGTGGTGAGCCCAGATTGCACCATTGCATTCCAGCCTGGGAGACAGAGCAAAACTCTGTCAAAAAAAAAAAAAAAAAAGAAAAGAAAGAAATAAAGAGAAAGAAAGAAGAAAGAAGAAAGAAAGAAAGAAAGAAAGAAAGAAAGAAAGAAAGAAAGAAAAAAAGAAAGAAAGAAAGAAAGAAAGAAAGAAAGAAAGAAAGAAAGAAAGAAAGAAAGAAAGAAAGGAAGGAAGGAAGGTTAAGAAAATTTTTTACCCAATTGTTCCAGTTCAGAGTCATGGATGGCTGGAGCCTGTAGTGGAAATTCAGGGTGCAAGGCTGGACAAGATGCCATTCCATTGCAGGGCACACTCAGACACACACTCTCTCTCTCTCTCTCACTGGGACCATGAAGACACACCAGTTCACCTAATGTGCACATCTTTGGGATGTGGAAATAAACTGGTTCTATCGCAGGGATTAAATATTAGCTAAGTAATATCTGGCCCAATTGTCTGTTTTAGTTCTTTGAACTATATTTTACAATGAACTTTTATAAGCTATTCAAGGATTTTTTTTTTTTACGAAAATATAAATTGTTAAAATATGTGAACATAGATTATATCCACAAACACTGGGATGAATCTGTCCCCAAAGTACCCCAGTGATGATGTGCATTCACCCTTTCCGTCTGTCTCTATTCTAATATTTAAATAAGATCTGAAGAATTCAGTAAGTAGTTGTTAATGAATAGGAAATTTAACAAATGTTTTATGGTTCCCTTCTGACTTGTTCTGTCTGAATCCTTCTGCACGCAATCCTCTTAAGACCCTCTTCCCTTGGGTTCAGAGGGTCTAGGCTCCCTGGTTGCCCTCCCCATCTCTGGTCGCTCCTCTTTCCTGGTTCCTCTCTACCTGACCTGCACATGTCCAGACTCTCACACTAGGCTTCTTCTCTTCTTAGTGTAGGTAAATTTCCTGGAGCTTCTCTTCTCCTCCATGGCTTCAGTTACCCCGTATGTCTCCAACTGCCTACTGAGAGGTTGTCCCAATTCATCAAAGGCTTCTCATACTTAACACAGCCTAAATTGAATGCATACTCCTGCTCTTTATCTAATCTTTCCCATCTTAGGTAATGACATACCACCATCCACCAAGATACTAGCTGATCATGTTAGAGACCTGGGCATGCCCCCTTTCCTGTGCAATCAATTACCAAATCCTTTGTAATCTACAAATTAACCATTGCTTTAAACTGCCTTCTTGGCCACTACCTCATCCTAGCTACCATCATCTCTTGCTGGCCTTCCCCTTTTCTCTTCATGGCTCTCAAGTTCTATTCCTACAGTGCAATCAGATTTTTAAAACATTTTTTACAATTTACAACAATTCAGATATACAAAAAAATTAATATACTTAAAACTAAATTTAATTTATCATAGTGCTCATTTCTACTTTCTAGCACTAAATTATTTGTTAACAAATTCTAGCTAAATTCTGAATTCTTCATGTCTTCCGAGTAGATTTAGTCATTTTAGGTTAGGGTCAGAAACCTAAAATGACTAAATAGACACTAAGAACATTGATGGTTCACATTCAGCCTTCCCTTGTCCTGTCTGTCCTGCCACATATAAGTTGGGGATTGGCGTAGGGGACTTTGGCAGCTTCATGGCATTAGCGAGGAGGGGCCGGCCATCTGGTCTGCAGCCATTCTTGGCTGGTCATGGGCATCTGCTGAATAACTTGCCCTGTCTGGTATCTGGTCGCTGGACTGCATTTCCCACTGTCCCCCTTCCTCTTAGGTTTTGGGTTGTCAGATCCACACAGATACTCCTGTGTCATTAGGCCACATCAGGCCCTCTCTCAGGCACTTTCTCTGCTACTCTTTAGGACATGGGACAATTCAGATGTTTGCCAATTTAGCCTTAAACAAGCGTAGTATAATATGAAACTTCTCTATATGTGCAGAGAACAAAAAAAAATTCTCCCTCTAAACCCAAAGAGCTAAAGAAATATTTCTGAGCTACAATCCTCTCCATGTAAGCTAAGAATTGATTTCTAATATTCCTCTTAAGTCCACAAAAAAACGAAAGATTCAAGAATAAGGTGAACTCAGCCAGGCGTGGTGACTCACCTGTAATCCCAGTACTTTGGGAGGCAGAGGCAAGCGGATCACCTGAGGTCAGAGTTCGAGACCAGCCTGCCCAACATGGCGAAACCTCATCTCTACTAAAAATACAGAAAAATTAGCCAGATGTGGTGGGGCGTGCCTGTACTCCCAGCTACTCAGGATGCTGAGGCAGGAGAATCACTTGAATCCAGGAGGTGGGGGTTGTAGTGAGCTGAGATTGCGCCACTGCACTCCAGCCTGGGTGACAGAGCAAGACCCTGTCTCAACGAAAAAAAAAAAAAAAGAATAAGGTGAACTAATTTGACTTTCTCATAAAATTCTGCTGCTTTTCAGGCTTGTTTAAAGTCCCTGAGATGTTCAAAAGTGAAAATCTTGGTGGCGACCTCTACTTCCTCCCAGGACGCTGCCTCCCATTTGTACTTCTCCTTTCCAGCAGCGGCCTGGGGTGAGCTGCCTGGCTTCCTTGCTTTCCCACACCACCTGCTCCTCTCTGCCCCACACTCACCAGTGCTGCCACTTCTGTGACCATGAGGGAACCTGAAGCCCTGGCCTTCCCTCAGCTCCTACCCTGCCAGCATGCCCCCTGGGCACAGGCCATTGCAGCAGCCAAATGAATGGGCCTCTGGGCTCTGACTTGCTAGTCTCTCTTCTTCACAGCAGGAGGCTCTCAGCCAGGGCCAGAGAGCAGAAGAGCAGCAGGAATGAAGGGCACCAAAGAGCCATTTGTGGTCAGCTTCACCACAATTCTTGACTTGAAAACGATATGGCAGAATAATTGATGAAAACATTAAGGTATTTCCCCTTCCTCTCATATCAGGCAAATAGCCAGGTGCATCTTAGTATATTTGCGGCTCAGAGATTTTTTCAGGGAAGAAATTGGAAGTTGCATGAAGTCAGTGGCTCTTCCTGTCTTTGGTAACAGCCAAACTCATTGCAGAGATGGTGTCAGGGATCCCTGAACGGGGCAGTGAGATTGCGGAGGGCCTCCAAGAAAGCAAGGGAAAATAAATGCAGATTCTTCTGGGCAGACCTCAGCAGGGCAGAGGTCAAAGTCGTGGGACTCCTGAACTTTACTGTGACAGCTCCTGGGGGAGGTCATAAGACTGCAGAGATAATGGCTACCTGGAGTGGGCATGGATAATATGAGGCTCCAGACTCCCATGGTCTAGGTGCCACCTGCAGGGTGTGGGAGCAGCCAGACCTCCCAACTTGAAGAGCTCGTGGAGGCCAGCTGGAGCCATGAGTGTCCCAACAGTAACTTCATGGGCAAATGACCAGAGACTGACTACAGGGTGTACCTGATCTTTTGGTGGTGTGCAAGGCCATAAAACCTTTGCACAGCTCTGGGGAGAGGGAGGTCTGAAAATTATTGAGATTGAATTCCTCACCAGTTTAGTATAATAGGTTGGCTAGAAAACAGTTCAATAACAATATTTCTTGTATAATGGGGTTTTGCACCTTCCACACTCTATACTCAAGGTTGCAGATGTTGACAAAGGAAATAGAAATATTTCCATTTCTATTTTTGCTCTCTCTTATCATATCTGCCTCCTGCCAGCCCCCCTCTCTATACCACCCCTTTTTATTCCCTTCTGGTGTCATATGCCAAGTTCTAGTTAAAATGAAAAAAGGAAAACATACTAAATGGAGGGGAATTAAGTCAGAGAAGGTAGAAAGTGGGTGGAACATCCCAAAAAAAGTGTATCTCCATATAAGAAATGAAATAAAGGTTCTCCTAAGACAGGACACAGGCTCCTCAAATCTGCCATAGAATAACGGTGGTAAACTAATAAACAAAGTATCTGGCATTTCCTTCCCATTCAGGAAGTTCTAACTCTACTGATTTTTACCTGAGAGGCACTGCTGAGAAGAAACTCGTCTATTAATTGGGTTATGGTGCGAGACACCCAGATAAAGTGGCTTCAGTTGCTGTGACAAAATCATTTCATTCAATTTTTTCTGCAGAATGAAATATTCTTCAGATAACTTTGATATCTAAAAAGAAGGTCATGTGTCAGGTTAAATCAAGGAAAAGAATACAGAGAGTTCTGCAGGCACCGGGGGCTGGGAAACGCCTTACCAGCACTCTTGGGGACTCTCATGTTCCTCTCCAGGGCCCACCCTGTCCCTTGCACCAAGGTCTGATAAAGTTCTCACCTGACAACCTTCCCCCCTTGTATTCTGAATACTTGCCATCTCACATTTTTCTTTAAAACTGCCAAGCATGTCATGCTACATGCAGAATTCTGTTCTGCCATCGACTCCTTCTCAGGTTTCTGAGATCTGGCTTCCAGCCTTGCCACTCTGCTGTGTTTGCCTTTCTGCTTCTGTCCTGAGGACCCCTCTGCTGCCTTTGATTTTGTAAACCTCCTTCCTTTTCTTTCTTTCCAGTCTTTTTTTTTTTTTTTTTTTTTGAGACGGAGTCTCACTCTGTCGCCCAGGCTGGAGTGCAGTGGTGCGATCTCGGTTCACTGCAAGCTCCGCCTCCTGGGTTCACGTCATTCCCCTGCCTCAGCCTCCCGAGTAGCTGGGACTACAGGTGCCTGCCACCACGCCCGGCTGATTTTTTGTATTTTTAGTAGAGACGGGGTTTCACCACATTAGCTAGGATGGTCTCGATCTCCTGACCTCGTGATCCGCCCGCCTCAGCCTCCCAAAGTGCTGGGATTACAGGCGTGAGAGACTGCGCCTGGCCTTCTTTTCAGTCTTTTACCCTGATTTCAGGGCTGCTCTATTCTGGTTTCTCTTTCTATTCTGCCCCCGGCCTCTGTCGTGTCTGCATCCTGGGTCTGAGAACATGGCTGTCCTGCTGGGTTGAGTGTGAGGCTCCTGCTGGGACAGCCTCTAGCTTTGTTCCATGGAGCAGTGAATTTACTCCCATGGCATTATTGGCCAGCTCCGAGTGGATGCCTTGGTAATTCTACATCTCATGTCTCCACGGCATAGCAGGTCTGAGTTCTAATCCCTGATTTGGTCTTTGGTGTGAGAAGAACTGTATGTTCGTTAAACTCACTATTTCCACATGCTTAAAAAGAGTAGGAAGGGGATGGGTAAATTAAAAAATGGCAGATCTCTACTGACAGCTAGAAGTTAGAGATGTTTGGGCCACACCTCTCGCACTAAGGAAGGGTCCAAGTGCAGTTATCGTGTTTCTCATAGGCTCAGCCACTGTCAAATACAAAAAGGGGAGTTTAGGGACTCAGGAATATTAGATAGTCCTTCTTGGAACTAACCCATTATGATATTTATTTTATTACTTCATACACCATTGATTACCCTGGAAATCCATGTATTTTAGAGATCATCTAGTTAAAACTCTTCATTTCACACTGGAGAAAATAACAGTGCTAACACATAAAGTGATTTTATGAAGGTCAAATGCCTAGAAAGAGAAAGGAGGAACTGGAATTGGTATTTACAGAAGCTGGTTCTTGCGATCTTTCCATAGCACCAATTTATGAGATAAATTATATGTATCAGAGACAAATTGCATGTATACCCATTAGAAGCTCTAAAACCTGTTGCTTCCTATGCTCCTCTCTAGAAACAGCTGAAACACACCTATGATTGGCATGAGATATTCTCCAGGAGGGAACTTTTCTCTGCGTTTTTTCTTTGTGATTCCTTATTTTCCATGACTGTTCATTCACTGTCATGATGTGACATGCAGACTTTCATCTTCACTGTATATGCTTCGGTGTGGATACCTGTCAAAATCTGTTACCTAATTATGTCTTCTCAAATTTGCGAAAGGGAGAAAACATAAACTTTGGAGGATTTAGAAAACTTAAAACGACTTTGTATTTTTTTTTTTAGCTCCAATTAAAGATCTTACAGATTCATCAAACTTTTCACTGTCAAGCCTCAGCATTTTAGTAAGCAGTATAAACCAATCTCTAGCATCGTGACTACATGAGGTTTCTATCATATTTTATACTATTGTTACCATGGTAAATTGGGATAAAAGTTCCTGGTTATTTGAATAGCACAATCCTTGAGACATTTTATTAAAAATGTTTGCAGGCCCATCAACACAGATAAAACAATCTACTAGTTATTAATTATGTGTTTAATTCAGTTATTGTATAGTTCCCAGGGACTTTTATTAGTAAATAAATTCATTTATTCACATACCTGTTTTGAAAAAATTGCCAAATCACATGCTTCTCTTTCTGAAGTTGCTTTGGAGTCTTTGTTATCCTTCATCTTGATGTTATTGATTTCCTCATGTTTTGTAGGATAGGAATACAAATTATGAGTGTTTCTTGCTACTTCTGTTGGTGTTGTGACAATCCTCTGATGCTTAAAAGAAGACATCTTGTCCTTCCTCAACTGCTGCCTTCTCTTGTAACCCCGGTATTTGCTCTGAATGAATACCACTGCTTTATCTTCTTCCTCCTGGGCCTGTGTCACTGGTTCAACTTGCCTCTCTTTGACTGTCTCATGCCTCAGATGGCCTCCGCCTCCCTCCTGGCTGCATATTGGTGCACTCTGGGTAACTACAGATGTCTTCTTTTCTTTTTCCGTGCTGTTTGCATTTTGGTAAATTGATCTTTGGCTAAGTGTAGGTTCCAAAGTTTTTTTAAAGGAAGTCTCATTTTCAGCTAACCAAGGCACTGGGTAGCTTGGCCTTTCTGATATGGCCTTCCTTTCTAGATATGCTGCTTTTGACTCTTCACAATTCCTCTCCTCTGTGTACCTCTGATAGTAACTCTGGATCATAGCTTCCTCTTTCTCCACTTTCCTTAGCTTGCTGTTCTCTTCCAGGTCTTTGATAGACTTCTGTTTGGGGCTTACTTCTGGCCCTACAAGGTAGAATTCTTGCTTAACCTCTTCCTCATACACATTATTCATTTTTTTTGGAGTCTGATACCCTCTGTTTTTACTCTCCACAGCATTGGTGGTTTCCTCTTCAGGTTTGAAAGTGGAAGTCTTCACAACAGATACACTTCCTTTATTATTTGGAGCTGAAATGAATCTTTCATTAGCAGAGGTTGCATTTTCTGCTTGTTTCTTCACGAAAGATTCCCTGTGTAAAATATATTATCTTTGAATATACAGTACTAAACTGGAGCTTATTACTTCTTTTGGCAATAGCTATATGCTAGATACTGGTGGGACAAAGGCAAAAGGAACAAAGAAGTTTCAAAATTAAAACGTCTCAAGTCACATTAATCAAGTGCTTTCCAGAATGTTCTCTCTGGTGACAACTGTGATAACTACTCAAATAATGAGAAAACCAGATTCAACTCAGAGTGAGAACTATCCTAGCATATGAAGAACCATCTTTTCATTTAATGAGATATCAAAATTCCAGGAACTTAATCCTTTCAAAATATATCCTTTTCAAAACAAAGTACCTTTAGTAGTGAGATGCTGTGAAAAATATACCTAAGTTTGATACCAGTAAGCAGGGTATGTTTACTTGGCTGACATACTGTACTTTAATAAGCCCTAAGTTTACTGATCAGAGGAAGTATCTTATAAAATTAAAGGAAAAGCAACGTCCTCGCTACAGTTCATGATCATGTAATATGGTGGCCAAAATTTCACAGTTGCTACTTTGCTAATATCCTTCCAAAATGATTTCCCCTTCACTTGAAGATAAGGTCTTCTCTGCATCTTTTTTTTTTTTCCTAGCCAAGGGCAAAACCCTTACAAGAGCAATACAGCTAAGAAAAAGGTTAAGATGGAATAAAAATGTTGTACGATGACACCTTGATATGCTAACACCTCTCATTGCTACTTGGAGGGCTTTTGCAACAAACTTTTCATCTTAGTCCAGAAACCCATGTGAGAGTTTAGGTCATTTGTGATCTGTTTGTGAAGTCGGACTCTTCTTTGAGTCAAATCTGGAAAAAGTTACCGGGATTCCTTCTTTTCTAATTCTATTGGCCACTTCCTAGGACTAGAATTACTGTGGTATCCCCAGGCTAGTACAGGAGGCATAGCAGAATCCTGCTAGGATCAGTCAAGAAACTAAGTAGGGCACCATGATTTTGATGCCCATGATTTTGATGAATTGCTACACTAGTATTTTGAATTCCTCCATAATACTGACCTCTCTGAGAATGCTTACATTTATTCAAAACACAACTAAGAAGATAAGTGTGCAGTCTCTAACTGATTACATTCCAAAAAATCCATTTATAAGTTAGTTTTGATCCTTTAAATGCATTTTACTGGTGAAGACTTATACACAACGCTGAAATTCCCACATCAGTTATACGTCTGGACTCAGGCGACTCTGCTCTGTGTTGCGGCTGGCTGAAGACCATGGAAAGCCCTGCCGGCCTGGACCTTTCTCCAGCTCCCCGCTGTGATATTCTAGGTCACAGGTCAGGGGCTCTGACAGGGAGTGGTTAAGTGAAAACAAGGGCTTCAGGTAGCTGAGGGAAAAGGAAAGTCAGAGGTGGTGGAGGGAGGGAGTGCTGGACCGCAGATCTCTGGCAGTGGTCAGGCCCACCTGCCTCTCCCTTCCCTAACCTTCCTCTCTACAAGCTTCCCCTGACTTTCTGCCTGTACTTCTTTCATGTCTGACTTTGTCATCCACCTCCCATGAGAGTTAGCCCAATAAATGTCAAATTCTCCATCCCAGACCACAGCGATAGCTTCTTACTCACACTCATGTGCCCTGAAGTGAATCTTGTGTGCAGTAGATGCTTAATAAATATCTGCTACATTGAAAGCTAATCCCTAGTATCCTCAGAAGAAAGGTGGTAGCAAATGGGTATGTAATTGAACATCACACTTCCTTATTAGATGTGATATCTACAAGCAGTACTTTCTAGAATTAGTACACTTAGTCTATCTTTCTTCCATTTGCAGCCAGTTTATATTTCTCTCAGCCTCCAGACTGAAGTACAGGAGTCACAGGTATCACCCAGCCTCCTGCTCCTGAGGCAGGCCTGTGATGTTTGGAAGTTTGCTGGACTGTTTTATAGCCAGTAACAAAGAGAAACAAATCATTTGGATCCTCACAAGCAAAGACAAAGAGCATATATATAGGTCTCAGAATACACAAAAACTTAAAACACCAAATGTCTCTAAACTTCAGATAAACATTTCTGTTTTTTCAAATAAGGAAATGAGGTTGGCCTGAGGGATTCGGGGAGTGTGTGGGTGAAGGTGAGGGGAAGAGGTGGCAGAGAAGTCATCTATGAATCATCTATGAGACCACTATTGGCAGGAGAGAAGAATAGCGGTGTGTGAAGAGAACAGTAGATGTGGGTGTGTGGGGAAAGAAGGAAGCCAGGAAGCCACCTCTTCTTCTATTTCATTCCTTCACCCTTTCTATGGCCAGTTTTGATGTTAAAAACCAGGGGACTAGGGTTGGGGCTGGAATGATCTTTATCTCCCTGGATGACCATGTACTCAGTTTGATCAATTCAAGTTTCACCACTTGGGCAAAATGTAGATACTTTTCCCTTTCCCTAACCACTACCAACCAAGGCAGGGTTCCTTCCTCCTTGCCCCCAGTGTACCCTTTGACTATTTTTATGGCAGAGTTAACATATTTTACAAGAGGGATGTGTTTGTCTGTCCTGTTTTTTCCATAATACTGTAGAAATTTGAGGATAAGGATTTTGCTTCACGTATCTGTGTGTCCCCACTGCCCAGCATAAAGCCTGCTGAATAAGTGAATAAGTGGTTTGCTAACATGCACCTGGAAGTATAGACATGATGGCTCAGAAGAAGAAAGGGCAGCTGGTGACTATGACACAGGGGCCAATGGCATATTGGCTATTAAAGCCACTGGAATGAATGAGAGGGCCCAGGGACACATTTAGATATGGATGAGGATTTAAATGTGGGGATTGGAGGACATATTAGCAAAGGACACTCAGAATTAGGAGTAGAATTATAGAAAGCAATCTGGTAGAAGCCAAGGAAGAAAAATTTTGAGAAATAACTCCAAAATAGGATAGAGAACACAAAAGTAGCCTCTGGGTGTTCATTGACATTGGATGTGTCAGTATCAGGAAACTGGCTAGTACAAGAAAGGCTGTGAACATTATTCTATGACCTTACAGATATGAAAAATCTATACGTTACAATGGTATAAGAATGAACATCATTATACCTCGTATTTTCAAAGTTTCTCTTGTAGTCAAATTCCTGATCAGAAGTCTGAATGGTTGTCACTGCTGTGTTTTTCACGTTAATAATTTCTTTTCTTTGTTTCCTGACAAGGTGTCCTCTTGCAGCTGAAACATACAAAGCCCATAGTAGTGTTAATCATAAAGAAATAAAAGAAAATTACTTTAAAGAGTAGAAATGGTGGTTTTGACCATTGATGTCAAAGAGGAAAATAAAATTAAAATGCCAAATAGAACAGGTTCACTTAAAAATGCTATTCATTAACAAGATTCTTCTACATGGCAAGCTATAGCAATAATAACTAAAGTAACTTTCATACTAAGAAGACTACTAAAATGAAATCCAAATGATAGAGATGAGCAAAGTTGATGACAAAATGTGCTCATTTGCTTAAAATTTGATAATACTCATTTTCCTTTTTTTGCTGTGTTTCATGTATTTTGGCCAGATATATTTCAGATGATCAGATTATATATTTGAGAATTCAGATTAATTTTTTTAAGTTTTAGAAAGTTAATACAGAGCAAATATATATTCTGTAACATTCCCTATGTCAGGGCAGCACCCAATAATCAATGACTATTTCTTCAGAAAAACAGAGTATTTTTACTAAGTTGGGTGAGTAAAGCACTGTAAATAACCTCACATCACATTGCTATGTTTCACTGCCAAAGGCTCTGTGAAGAACCTTTTTATCAGAGCTTTATAAATTTTGAAATTGTGGATAAAGGATTAGAGCCCAAATTACTGAGTTTGCATTTTGATTTCTCAGTGAGAAGTTAAAGGCTTAAAATACAAAAAGAGATGATGATGACTCATTGCTGATTGACAGAACAGGGATTGGAATGTTAATCTCTTGAATGTCAGTCAGCTCCTCTGCCCACGATATTAGTGTTCTTCAGAGTGCAGGCTGCAAACCATCAGTGGATCATAAAATTGATGTAGTAGGCCAAATCTAGCATTTAAAAATGAAATGGAATAGACTAGAATTAAAAATATCAGAACATAGTGCTTGTAGTGTGTGTGTGTATCAGGTTAAAAAGCAAAATACATTTTTTTCTCTATGTGTCCAGTCAAAAAAATTTGAAAGAGAGCATACCAGGCTGTGACAAGCTCTATCTAAATTTCATTTCTTATGGAAAAATAGAAAGCAAAATCCAAAGTCTATTAATACAGCTTAATAAAAGTTTGTGAAGTAAAGTACGGTTATAAATATTATTTCCTTACTGTTAAGAAAAATAAATGGATGCCCTTTAACAAAATAAGATTTAAGCTGTCAAAAATTATGGCAAGTGTAACCTTTGGAATAAAGTAGAAAAAATTCTTATTGTCCAGTGAGCTATAATAATATGATTCTTGAGATCTATAATTAATCATTTGCTACATCTTCCACAATAGGTCAATTGTGTTTCATTAATTCTTGACAGAAAAGTTAAAAATTAAATTATTTAAGACAAAACATTTATCCAAATATTAAAAGTGTCAATCACTAAAACAATTTGACTTAGGTTTAATATAACGAAAGTGTCAAGGCAACACAGTCTGGAATTAAACACAAAAGCTACATAAGAATTGGAGGTTTGCCTGTAAGAAGTATTATAAGATTTGATTTTATGACCATATCTAAATATGTCAAAGAGATTACCTGACTGTATTATTATAGCGCTTTCTTTCCTTTTCTCCTGTATTTTTTGGTATCTTCTTGAACACAAGAATGCTCTGACACAAGCTTGAATCAAAATAAGCTTGTCAATAGCTTCCTTTCGCATTAGATTTAACTGTTCCACGTGATAATACTTAAGGAACACCTGAAAATTAAAATAGAATACAAAGAACCATGGCACACAGATGTGAAGCAGTTATGTGCTATGCTTTGAAGAATAGAACACATTCTAAATTGCTTGAGATTTTGGAAATCACTGTCTTTTGCTTCTTTGTCCTAGATGTCACTATGACAGTACAGATTTTTATGCTTGAAGAAAACATTTCTTTTTCTTTTTCTTTTTTTTTTTTGAGACAGAGTCTCGCTCTGTTGCCCAGGCTGGAGTGCAGTGGCATGATCTCGGCTCACTGCAAGCTCCACCTCCCGGGTTCACGCCATTCTCCTGCCTCAGCATCCCAAGTAGCTGGGACTACAGGTGCCCGCCACCACGCCCGGCTAGTTTTTTTGTATTTTTAGTAGAGACGGGGTTTCACCATGTTAGCCAGGATGGTCTCGATCTCCTGACCTCGTGATCCGCCCGCCTCAGCCTCCCAAAGTGCTGGGATTACAGGCGTGAGCCACTGCGCCCAGCCAAGAAAACATTTCTTTGAGAAGAAATGCAGAAGATGACAACCCTGCTGTCTATTTACAACAGGTAACTAGGCTTTGTTGGATGAGACAATAAGAGTGGAGGATGTTGAGCTCTTTTAGCAAAGTTTCTAGCATCATATATTCTGGGCTAAGCTAATTGTTATGCTTTTTATTTTTTAAAGGCAACTATATTTCCCAAATTAAAAAAATCTGAACAAATCTTATTATAAAGTAGAGGATGGAATTATAGTTCCATTAGTTAATTCATCTAATGTTTATTAATGTTATTGAGACCTGTTACGGGTACATATCTGCTGGGGATACACAGATGAACAAGGCGGGTTGCTGCCCTTGGGGCTGGTAGTGTTGTCAGTGAGGAGAATAAGGCAGAGAGAGGGCCCCAGGCAGATTTCATTAACAATGTTCTCACTGGACCCAAAGGCTGCCATGGAGAAAGGAGGGATGACTTTTGATTATTCTAAAATCAACATCAATTGGAGCAAGGGAGGAGCCCGAAGGCTTGGCGCATTCTCATCTAACATTTCTCTCCCCTCCTCCAAGGAAATGAAAAGCTTGTTTTGTTTGTTTGTTTGTTTTCTCCTTTTAATGGCTAAATTTCCTAATAAAAGTCATCTCAAAGAGTTTATTGAATCCATCAAGAAAGTCACGTAAATTCAAATTTTATGGCTGTCATGAGACCTGATAACCCAGACTATAGAATTCTCTCAGTGTTCCATTACTTAAAAGCTTGGCACCATGGGCAAACACGTTTGTGTTACAGGTTTGATTTAATTCAGTTTTAATTTCTACAGGACTCTAGATGTTAATACATTTAGTCCATTCTGCTGTTGACAATTCATTTAAAATTCAATCTGTTTAAAAAGGTCATCATTTCTTTTTGCATGACATTAGAAATGTTCTTATATTAATACTTTCTATCCATGTTAATGAGTTGGAAAAGGTGAAGTGGAAAAATACAAATAGCTTTAAAATGCTACTTAAATATCATGCAGAACTATAACTGCAAAAGGCCTTTTTACAAGTTAAAACTCCATTTGAAGTTAGGCATGTGTTTCAGACCATAAATCATGAGATTTTAGTCTGATGAAATTCATCTTTTTGAAATTTATCATCTAAGAGAAAATGGTGTGAATAAAATACTCATTTTTAATGCCAAAAATATCCCCTTACTAAACACTAAAGTAAATATGGGTTACTGAATACACAGGACACTCAGTTTAAGGTGTTTTTTTTTTTTTTTTTTTAAATCTCTTAAATTGTTACAGGGCTAATTTCTCATCCGAACACTGTTAAAATTCTCTCCCACATCTCCTACACCCAAGACACAAATATTATAAATTTCTTTGCAAATGTGGAAGTTTGTTTTGGTTTACTTCAGTGGTGTGGCTGATAGTGGGTATTCTTGAATGATCAATCTATGAGTATCTCTTGGCTTTAGCTTGGCTCTTTTCCTTATCCTCCCCCTGTGATACATTTCATACCCCCTTAAGATATATTCAGTGCACAATGGAACCCTGTTTATTTCCTGATCCCTGTCTAGTAATGCTATGAGAATACCTGAGAAGACCAATACATCCTTTCTCCAAACAGCAACCTATCCTTCTTCCATATTCAAGATCGGTTATGTTTTTTACTTTGTTCTCTAAGGGATTAAATAAGAGAAGATCTCACAGGTTCTAAAAGCTAATATATAAACACATCAATGTCCAATACATATAGCAAGTCTAGTAATAGTGGTGAATATTTTACTCTAGAAAAATTTGAAGTTTATGATAGAAGCAGGTCTGAGAATTAGGGAAAATAGGAAAACATGAATCTTATTTGGATCATTATGATTCTGTACAGCTTTTTAACTATATTTAATAGTGATAAACTAGAGAATACATATGTCTGTTTTCAATACCATCTGAAATAAAGTACAATCATTATGGTTTATCCTTTTTTGATAAATCTTCGAGATAAATTTTTCTTGCATTTGTTTTTCTCAATTTCAATGTAAACTTGTCTTTAGAGTAAGGGTCTTAAGTTGCATAGGCTGGAGTGCAGTGGTGCCATCATACCTCACTGCAGCCTTGAACTCCTGGGCTCAAGCCATTCTCCCACCTTGGCCTTCCAAAGTGCTGGGATTACAGGTGTAAGCTACCTTGCCCAGCCTTTTGCATTTCTTAAAAGAAATCTTTATGAGGAGCAAAAGCCTTTAATGTTGATGAAAAAGGAAATCTTTATGAGTTTATAAATTTACTTCCTCTATGGTAAGCTACAGATTCTATAACATAAAAAGCCATACTTTCAAGCATTGTAAAATGTTATGATCCTCAGTGAATCCAGCATAATTATTTATTTTCCTGAAAATTACATGAAAACATTACTTTTGTTTTTCCAAGAGCCCAGTTATCGAGACCAGCTTTTTCCAAAATGGTGGCACAGGTGTCAGGGCTCATGGGGGGCTCCTCGCTCGACTTGTAGCAGAGAATGTAGTACCTTGGAATAGAAAATAGGGCTGGTTAGTGTTGCATAAAGTGCCAACATCTCTGTAGCTTGGTGGTTCCCCAACAACTTAGTGCAGAGGCTGAGGAAGAGATGCCCAGACTTGATGCGGAGAAATCCTTTAGGCATCCTCAGAACAACTTTGGAGTAGACCAAATTCCAAACGGATGCAAACCCAGTCCAGGCTGTATAAATTTGAGCATTGTGTTTTCACCTTTGTGATCACCTTTCAAAACTTAACACTGTACTCCCCCGACAAGAACTCCATCACTCAAAAAAAATTAGCAGTTTTGTTTTTTCGCTACATTTCTCTGGACACTACAAAGTGCAGGACTGCAGTGGCAGGAAGCAGAAGGAATTATTTTTCACATTCCAGTGTTAACAAAACTCTGGAAGGTGATCTTCAAATTGGGTGATGGAGCTTAATTCCAGTGAAACTTCCCATCACTGTATACATGCCTTCCATCATTATTTTTCCTTGAGGGACACTATGTCTCCTGCTAGAGTTTTTCTCTATTGGTTTAATCTATCCATAATCGAGGGAAGGAAAGAGGAAGGGCTAATGCAGGAAAGAACTGAAAGCAGGTCCTCAGGTTAAACCACAAGGCTTATTGGGGAAGGGGATGAATTAAGGAAACAAAATCCGCTTTACACTGGTCAATAATCTTGTGCAAAAAGACAGATTTCCAGAATTTTTAATACTCTACTATTTTTAATTTATTGGTGCAAGATTAGCCTGAAAGTCCAGTGCAACAAAGCAGCAAATTTTGGTAGGTTTTGAATTTCAAAAGACAGGCCCTGATACGTAGACGGCAGAGGTGGCGCGGTGACATGCAGAGCAGAGTTTTACCCTTGACTCATTATCTGTATATACTTGGACATATCACAGTTAAGTATCAATTTCCTCATCTAAAAATGAGTCCGGAGATTAAACCTCTAAAATGAACATATTTCAACTTTGCTAAGTTTCACCTCATTAAATCTGCAATGAAGTAGCTTCTGTTAGGCTCCGTGGAGAAGAATCCTGGCCTAGAATGGTATAGAATGAAGTGACCATAACTTTTGCTGTTTGTGCAAATAACCCCAGGGAGTGCCTATTAGCCACTAGGCCTGCTCACTTCAGGACTAACTCGCACATGTATGCATGGTGACCCAGTAGCGGCGACTCTGCATTCACAGCCTGTCCACCAACTCCTGGCTTTCCTTCCTTCCAGAGCCAGCCAGGATCTCACAGTTCATTGCAGGAGCCACCCTTAAGCAGCCCCCGCACCTTTCCCACTCTCATTCCTTTGTCGTCCACTCTCTGCAAACATGCATGCCTGGACCTGCCAATCATCTGCGTCTCTGTCCTCATGCCGGGCTTCAGAGCACAGCCAGAGAAAATCTTCACTGTCAGCTCCCTGTGGATGTGTGGATTCCTGACTCAGCCAGGCTCCCAAGAAAGCTCTGGATCCTGACCAGTGTCCCGGGCCACTTTCCTCTCTTCTTCCTCACAAAAGGGACTTAATTCCGTCCTGCTTTCTCCAAGTCTCCCAGCAGCCCCTGCCCTCCGTACCTCTCTCAGCAGACGAGCTTCTCTACTATATCACCGGATACCACCAGACACACAATTCATAGGCTTCTTCCCCAAATACAAATTCATTTGTCCACTATCAATTTTCCCTCCTCCTTCAAAGGAGATTTTCATCCTCCGCCTGTGTTCTAGAGGCCATGTCCTCCTCCTCTTCTGTATATTTTCAATCTCATTTCTCTCTTCTGGCACGCTCCATTTACAAAATGGACGTTTGTGTGTTGCTACAAAGCAAACACTTTAAGCCTCGCTCATCTGTAATGATTCTGTTTCTTCCCCTAGCTTTGCTGATAAGTTGAAAGACGGTTTAAAATAATCGTCTTCACTTCCCATCACTCTTCACTCTTCACTTCCCATCACTCTTCAGCTCCAAGAATCTCATTTAATCACATAGAAACAAGGCCTCTCATTTACTCATATAGGATGCAGGAGTGGTGAAATCTAACAGGTCCTTCTCCATCCTAATTGTAAGTGTTTTTTCTGCAGCACTTGCTATTATTGGCTGTTCTCTCTGTCTTGCTCTCTCCAAGGCTTCCACCTAATGTCCTCTGCCTCTCCTCCTCCCTCTCAGTCTCCCTGCATGCCCCATATTTAATGATTTAATGACTAGTTGCTTAAACGCTAGTGTTCTACAGTGTTCCATTTTTTTCTAAGCTCTGTCCACAGGCATCTTGTCTATATGCTTGGCTCCAACTATTCCTGTATATGGTGATTCCTAAATTTACACCATCAACCTTAACTGTTGATATCAACTCTAAACACATTATTTATGACTTCCTACTCTACATGCCCACGTGGTTAACTTTAAACTCAGCGACATTCATCAGTTTTTCCTTCCTCCGCCATTTCCTGTCTCTATGAATGATACTACCACTTTTTAAAAGGTACTTGAGCTAGAAATCTGTGTGCCAGCCTACTCTTCCCTATTCTTCACTCTATGGATCTAACAAGCTTAAAGTCTCTCTGGAATCCATTTGTTTCTCGCTGTGCCTACTGCCATTACCTTAATTGAATACCTTGTCCCTTCTCACCTAGACTTGTGCAATTGCCTCCCAACTAGTTACCTCCACTGTCACTCCCCTGCCCTGCCCCAGCCACCGTCCACGGCTCTGTCTGAATTATCTTTTTTTAAATGAAAATCTGATCATGTCCTTTCCTGACTCGAAAAGTCTCTATGGATGTCCCAAGTTCTAAGCTGGGATGACAAAATCAGGTGCTTTCAAAGCCTAGGCAGATACCATAAATATGCGAGCCTGGGAGCAGTGGGAATGTAGGAGAGGAAAAGGTTACACCTGCCAAAAAGCATTGGCTTTAAATTGTTTGCCACATATGATGACTAGCATGCAAGCTCCCTTCTGCCCTATATCCCTGTCTGCCTTTCCAGCCTCCTTTTTGCTATTTTCCATGGCACTCTGAGCTCCAGTCATGAAAGTTACTTAAAATTGTGCTGGAGGGCCATGTTTGCTCATGCTTCTATGCCTTCGTATGTGTTACTCACTATGCGTGTGCGCCCTTTCATTTCACTCCTAGTTTCCTTAAGGAAGATCTACTTTTTCAATATTATAAAAACTCTCCTCAATGTCTCTTCAATTAACAGATTAACTGGAGTAATGAAATTGTCTTTTCTTGTGCGAAACACACCAACTGAGGTCTGCTGCACACTTAAGGCTCAAGGCTGGCACTTCTCACTAGTGTGCCCGTGTGTGTGTGTTTGCTCTCACTGGATGAGCTGTGTTTGCTCCCAAACCTGTTTATGCCAGTTGTATTTGGTGTGACATTATTCAAATAAATATCAGATTGAAATCTAAGTGAGGAAAGCCAGAGGATTGTTTCTATAAAACTGCATCAAATTTTGGTAAGACTTTATAAAGAAGTCTTGTAAAAAACCATGAAATTAAACATGGATGAAGCAATTACAAAGCATTGAGGAAAAGCATAAGAATCAAGAAATATTCAGTCCTGTGGCTGTTTCACAAGTGTCTTTAATATCTTGCTTCACTCCAAGAGATGTTAACTGGAAATCATAAATGAGAGATCACAGATAGTTTATGCAAGAAAGAGCCAATAAACTATTATTAATAGACATGCACTCAAAGGAAAAAAATTAAGCCTTTATCAAAAGGTTAAAAAACAAACTTACATTGATGTTGTAAGTAAAAATATTTTTGGTGTGTTTTATGTTTACTTTTATTACTCTCTGCTTTATCAGAATTTCTAATACAATCTAAACCATCCTTCCTTTATGCTCTCAGAGTATCTTGTTTATACTTTCATTAAAAATACCCAGTCCTCTTTCATTAATTTGAAAAATATTTGAGCACCTACTATTTATTTGCCGGGAACCCTTCCAGGTGCTTCAGACACAGTAGTGAACACAGGATACCCACACCCTTGCTGCCTGCAGCTGACTTTACATTGTATGATAACGCAGATTTTTAAAGCCCTGTTTCCATAACAGGTCTGTGAGTTTCTTAATGTCAGGGGCTCGTCCATTAATCTTTGGACCTTTAATCTTTCAATTAAGATTTGAACTCATTTTTAGTTCAAGGACTGGAACACAGTGGGTCCCTCAACTAAACGGTTGCTGAATGTATAATGTACTGTTGCGGGGACTTGTGGAAATAAATACTTAGGTAAGCCACACATGCTTATGGAGGGCATCCCCTAGGCCATATAGGTCATAGGTAATTTGGGGAGCTTGAGACTGAGGCAAAAATAATAATAAAAATAATTATAGCTAATATGTATTGATGACACCTGGTTCTATCAATAAAATCCATATATATTATTTCATCTAATACTTATAAACATATATATAATGTAGACATTGTTATTATCATCCCTATTTGCAGCTAAGGGACATTGAAGCTTGAAGCTTATACAACTCAAGTAACTTTGAATAAGGCCACAGATTTAGTAAGTGGCAGAGTTGGGATTCAAACCTGGGTTTGCTGACTTCAAAGCATGGTACTTATCTACTTCACCATACTACTGCCTTCAGTAAGTTCTAGTTGTATTAGAGCTCTGGTAGCCAAACCATTATGTACAGGTGCTTAGTGGGGAAATGGAGCCAAATTAAGTGGCTGGCTTGTTAGCGTAAGGGTTCCTTTGAAATAGCTGCAGTAAAAACCCAGTGTCTTGTGCAAAGTTCATATTGTATATTTTTCCTTAAGATTGTTTCTTTGTTATAAAACAGAAGAATTTATCTACAACAGAACAAAGGGTCTGGGGAATTCTGCATCCTGTGCAGAGTGTTAGCAGTTCTATTTATACCCCCATAGAACCTCTGATAATTGTTCTGCCTTCCTAAGAGTCTATGCCAATTTGGATGACAACTTCCAAATTAGTGACACAGAAAAGGTTTAGCCTTTTATTTCTGGAACTTCCTGTATTCAGAACAGCTATTCACGTGTTCTCTATACACTTAGTTTTATCCCCTTCTCTTTATTTCTTGTGTAGTAATTTGCTATTCTGTAATAGCACAATAATTATAAATATATTTAAGAATTTATTCTGATTTCTGACATTTGAACTACAATATCATTAAGAAAATAGGTTTTATTCTCATTATGCTCTATATTATAAAACTATGGTTATTTTTCAAGCTATAAGATTAGGCTGATATTCAAGGCTTTCTCTTCATAATTTTAACCCAATTGTTTTTTCATCTTATCTTCTGTCACTTCACCACTGCAATGCCCACTCTACCAACCCAATCCATTCCAAGTCCTGCTAGCTTTTGGCACACCAACCTATACACCAAGAAAACTCCTGTTTTCTCCACAAGCCATACCCACCTTCAAGTCCCAGTTTGAGTCCTTCTTCTTATTTTTTTATTTTTCATTTTTTTTAGAGATAGGGTCTCGCTCTGTCACCCAGGCTGGAGTGCAGTGGTATGAACATAGCCTCCTGTAACCTTGAATTCCTGAGCTCAAGTGATCCTCCTGCTTCAGACTCCTGAGTAGCTAAGACTACAGGTATGAGCCACCACACCCCGCTAATTAAAAAAAAAAATTGTTTTTAGAGATGGGGTCTTGCTACATTGCCCAGGCTGGTCTCAAACTCCTGGCCTCAAATGATCCTTCTGCATTAGCTGAACGCCTCTTCTTGATATCCTCTCTCATCAGCCTTCCTGGAGATGCTCTTCCTTCCCTTGAACTCTTACACTGTGTATATCATTCTCTTGGACCTTGGCACTTATTACTTCACATTGCTTGTTAACTTTCCATGTCTGTGGCTCTGGTGATTCTAACTGGACTGTACAATATTGAAGATCAAGCCACTTCTAAAATTCAGTATCTCCCACAGTGCTTAGCATGGTGCCTTATACATTAAAAAATCACTGAAATTTAAGAGTACTTATATTAATATTACACTCATAATATCTATATTACTATTTAAGCAAGTTAAAGATCTACATTTTTTTCTAAAACATGAAATGCATGATAATAAGGTCAAATTTTAATCTTAATTTGAAATTTGAAACTCCTTTGTATCTAGTATTTTTGGTTTACCTGCTTTCATGAGCAGGATGGAGAATTTACCTATTAGCCAATAAAAAAATTCCATTTTTTTATTTCTTAGTTTTGGTTATAAAATTGTGTCTGATCTGTAGGAAGTAAAGTCGATGATTAGCTGCTAACTAGATTTCTGGACTCTAAACTTGAGGTTTTAGTTTGTCTTAAACTACTATAAGGATTGGCCAATACAAAAGTCATATGTTTATGTAATTTTGATCTCCATCATGAAAAAGGTAGTAGAATTTTCTTGATTTCAAAGCATTCCAAATAAATAATCCCAGGTCTCTAAGCAGAGGTTGCAGTGAGCTGAGATCACACAACTGCACTCCAGCCTGGGCCACAGAACTAGACTCCATCTCAAAAAAAACTCAGCCGATTCAGTGGCTCACACCTGTAATCCCAGCACTTTGGAGGCTGAGGCTGGCGAGTCACGAGGTCAGAAGATCAAGACCATCCTGACTAACACGGTGAAACCCTGTCTCTACTAAAAATACAAATATTAGCTGGGCGTGGTGGTGGGTGCCTGTAGTCCCAGCTGCTCGGGAGGCTGAGGCAGGAGAATGGCGTGAACCCAGGAAGTGGAGCTTGCAGTGAGCCGAGATCGCACCACTGCATTCCAGCCTGGGTGACAGAGCAAGACTCCATCTACAAAAAAAAAAAAAAAAAAAAAAAAAAAAGAAAAACAAAATCAAGAACTACCACAAATTTGCTGAACGTATAAAAATTAGCAGAAATAGGCCAGGCACGGTGGCTCACGTCTGTAATCCCAGCACTTTGTGAGGCCGAAGTGGGCAGATCACGAGGTCAGGAGATCAAGACCATCCTGGCTAACACAGTGAAACCCCATCTCTACTAAAAGTACAAAAAATTAGCCGGGTGTGGTGGCGGGCGCCTATAGTCCCAGCTACTCGGGAGGCTGAGGCAGAAGAATGGCGTGAACCCAGGAGGCGGAGCTTGCAGTGAGCCGAGATCCCGCCACTGCACTCCAGCCTGGGCAACAGTGCAAGACTCTGTCTCAAAAAAACAAAAAAAATTAGCAGAAATAATCAGAATTCTCATCACATTTAGAAAGAGTCTTGGTTACTCCAAGTAAAAGAATGGCTGATAAAATGCATAAAATTTTTCGGAGGAGGGAAGGAAAATTAGAAATCAAGCTTGATGTGCAATCACGAAACAAGGTTTTGCTTTGTTCTTAATAGTCATTTATATACTTTGAAAAAGGGTGAGGAATATTATAAATGGGACTTCCTCAAATACTGGGTTTCACCTGAAAATTGTAATAGACTTCATCTTTAAAAATTGAAATTTCATTATGTTTAATGACCAATAGAAATTATAGAGCTGAAAAAATATCAAAAATATGGGCATTTAAAATATTAAATGTATAAGATATTGAACCTTCATATTACTAATAATGTATTACTCAATAAAATATATTTAGTATATAGCTCAATTTATTTTATGTTAATCTCAAATATTAAAAGGAACTCCTTGGCCGGGCATGGTGGCTCATGCCTGTAATCCTAGCACTTTAGGAGGCCAAGACGGGCAGATCAAGAGGTCAGAAGATCGAGACCATCCTGGCTAACACGGTGAAACCCCGTCTCTACTAAAAATAGAAAAAAAATTAGCTGGGCGTGGTGGCGGGCGCCTGTACGCCCAGCTACTCAGGAGGCTGAGGCAGGAGAATGACATGAACCCGGGAAGCAGAGCTTGCAGTGAGCTGAGATCACGCAACCGCACTCCAGCCTGGGCCACAGAGCTAGACTCCATCTCAAAAAAAAAAAAATTCCTTATACCAATTTATTCTTTTAAAAAATTTATGTTAGCTTTTTAAATTGACAAACCTAACTGTTTCATCTTCCAAATCACTGTTAGAGACAGTATCTCATTTGATCATTATAAGGATCCTATCAGGTAGTTATAGCAGATATGGTAGGCAAGTAAAGTGAGGTTAGGGTTATAAGCCAGGGTTTCTCAACCTCAGCACTGTTGAGATTTGGGGCTGGATAATTCTTTGTTGTGGGGAGGCTATCCTATAAACTGTAGAATGGCTGTTTAACAGCATTCCCAGGCCTCTACCCATTAGAGGTCAGTAGCATCCCCCTGCACCCCTCCACCACACAGGATGTGACAACCAGAAATGTCTCCAGACATTGCCAAGTGTCTTGAGGGGCAAAATCTCTCCCAGCTGAGAATCAGTGATATAGGTCCACAGTCATATAGCAAGTGGCTGAGCTAGGGCAAGAACCCAGATTCTCCAACTCCTCAGTACAGAAGCTCAGGCCTCTGGATCATGCTGCCTATACCACATAGTACCACCTATCTGTCTTGCTGCCTATACCACATAGTACCACCCATCTGTCTTTCGGCCTCAGTTAATAGCTGTCTTCTTTTTTCAACACATAATCATTTGCATGAACAAAATGCCTCCTTCCTAGACCTCTACATATTTTTTCATATTATGTTTCTTATAATTCTTCTCAGTGATTTTTATATAAACCGCACAATAGAAACTGAAAAAGAAATCCACATACCGCTTTATAAAGTTAGCAAAAAGTATCCGATGGGAGAATCCTAGCCTTCGAATTCTTGCTGTTTCCAGAATTCCTGTGTACCGAAGCTGTAGCAGAACTTTCTCTTTGTCATATTTTCTTGCCTGACGCTCATTATTTGGTTTGATGCAACGGACAAAATGAGGTTGGCCCACCACCATTTTAGACAACAAATCCATCAGGGAATACTATAATATGCAACAAAAATAAATTTCCCAATGTAGCATACAAAAACATATGAGCTTGCAGGCCTTTCTTTTACTACAAGAATAACATTCAAAAAATGAATGTTATAAATGCTCCCATTAGTCACAGTAAATGGAGAAAAATCTGTTTTAATGAATATTTTATTTATAGTATAGTTCTAAAAATATAGATTTACTTACAAAAATGTAGAGGCAATAACTAGAAATTTAGCTATTAAAAGTTTGCTTATAAACCATTAAGTCAACTTTAATTAACAGATAAAATTATTTTTGATGTAGTTTGTAAGCAATCATATACTCTTAGGCTAACTTACCAAATTATAATATTATACAATCTTGCTAATCCTGCTTATATATTAATTTCCTTGTCCAACTCTCTCTTTATAGACGGTAAAAAACGGAATACTTTACAACAGACACTGGAGTTTATTGGAGGGTGGAGAGTAGGAGGAGGGAGAGGATCAGGAAACATAACTAACGGGTACTGGGCTTAATACCTGTGTGATGAAATAATCTGTTCAACAAACCTCCATGACACAACTTCACCTATATAACCAAACTACACATTTACCCCTGAACTTAAAATACAATAAAAAAAAAAGGGAACACCTTAATCCCTGTTAGGATCATCTCTTAGTTTAAGATAAGGACAGAAAAGTTAATAGTGTTTAATATGTAAGAAGTAGATATAAGCGAAGTGAAATCCAATTAAATATTTTCATCAGTTCTCATTTGATCATTTTCTTATTTATTTTTGGATAATTTAAAAAATTCACGTAGATATGAAACTGTGTTCTATAGCAATACCTTATTAAAACAGTAGCCAATTACTAGACAAGTAAGTATAACATATTAGGATAATCAACTAAAAGTGGAATCCCAGAAAACGAGTATCTCAAAGACCAGGATCACATTTATTGGCGAGGTAATGTATGGACACAAATAGCAATTGATGGCTGGATCCCGTTTAGTGTTGGAAATGTAAGAGCCTACAGTCATAAAGCCAGTGCAAAACAAATGCTGAAATTGGCAACTGACAAAGCTCTGAATTTGCATGGCTTCCTCTTGGGCACTGAGGCTCAGATGTGATCTTTTCAAACAGCTGGGCCTGTCACTTTGGAGCCTTTTTCATTACATTTATCTGTAAGTCATCATTCCTTTACTCATGCGAACATCTGCCAGGTACTGGTGGTACAGGGGTGATACTCTGAGCAGGAGCTTCCTGCAACTTAGGTACTGGTTTTTCTGAGGGACTAAAGCATAATGTTACACTGTGTTCAGTCTTCTCTGCAGAATGAAAAATAGCTTTAAAAACACACTTCATGTTGGGTGGAATTATCTTCTATCATTTCTCACTTCAGCCTGAAGATTAAAAAGATTTCATGAACTAATCTGGTTTGAACATACATACAGTGTTTGATGCCAACAACAGTGGTATGATAATGGTCTTGGGTAACTCACTTAAAAAAAGGAAACAACCTGGCTGTAAATACGTTCAGTGATTCACCTGTGCTGCATTTCTGATGTAAGGTGAAATGTATCAGCAGCAAACGTCAGGTATTAAGCACATAAATGTACTAGGCACTACTCAAAGATGATTAAGTACATACTATCTTCTATGAGCTTAGGACTTAAAAAATATTCAGTAAAGGTACTCATATATTTTTTAAAGAATTTTATGTTTCTGCTAGAGAGTTGGATACATTCACTGAACACTTAGAGTAAATTTAATCTAATTTCCTCCACCTCCTCCACATTAAATTAGATAAGTAATACCTCCAAGTTTTAGTGGTATTTTCTTCATTTTCATTGGATGGTTAATAGGTTTTTATCAGAATAGGTAAACAAGAACTGGAACCAATAAGGGAAGGGTTATCCAGAGCACAGAGGAAAAAAAAAGTACTTGTTTTTTTTCTTTTATCCTATATTTCCCAAGGAAGGAAGGTTGCCTTGATCCTATGCTAAGCACACTCTCTTAAGCATGTTACCGCATCTTCCTGATGACTCTTCTCCTCACCCCATTCCTACACGGGCTCCATTTTCCTTTTGAGGTTTTTAACTCTGTACAGGCAGGGTGATATGAAATGGAGATGGATGCTCAGCCTTGCCCTATCTGTCTACTCTAAAATCATTCAGGATGGGGAAGAATTGGTAGTTATCATAGCACTGAAGTAAAAATCCTTTTAGGTTTTATTCTAGTGGAAATGCATTCTGTTCTATGGACAAATTTTAATCAAGGTGCAGACTTTCATTAAGATTGACCTGGGATACAATAATTTCACAGGTAGAATGTAAAAATAAACGAATCCGCAGATTTTGAAGGTAGATGCTAACATATCCTGTATCTAACAATAGTAAACGGAATACAATAAACATTCTCTTTGCTAGTGTTACTGGCTTTTGATCTGTAACTCATTTAGACTAAACAGCACCCCTAAGCACAATACATCATAGTTTATTATCTTACTCTAAAATATGATGCAACTGTTTGTGTTTTCATGTTGGTTGTCTCTCTGGCATGACGTGTGGCTTCTCCAATGTCGCCCTAAAGAGACCAAGGAAGACAGTGATGCTTTGGTATCTATTGTACTTTATTATCTACAGAGAGCACGTGGCATTTTCCTTCAGGCTATCTTAGTTTATGCATTCAAATATGTAAAACAGCAAAATGTTGATATTCTTCCTTTAGGTAATTGTTTTGTCAGTCTCATTGGAATTTTAATTGGTCTTATGTAGACTGTGAATATCTCTCACTTTCACTAGTATATTTTTAGTTGGTCTTAGTGTAACATTTAAAACTAGCTAAAAAAGGGCTGGGCACGGTGGCTCATGCCTGTAATCCCAGCACTTTGGGAGGCCGAGGCAGGCTGATCATTTGAGGTCAGGAGTTCAAGATCAACCTGGCCAACATGGTGAAATCCCGTCTCTACTAAAAATAGAAAAGTTAGCTGGGTGTGGGTGGGTGCCTGTAATCCCAGCTAATCAGGAGGCTGAGGCAGGAGACTCACTTGAGCCTGGGAGGCAGAGGTTGCAGTGAGCTGAGATCATGCCACTGCACTCCAGCCTGGGTGACAGAGTGAGACTCCAGTCTCAAAAACAAACAAACAAACAAAAACAAAAACTGCCCCCAAAAACTAACTAAAAAAGAAGAGTTGGAAATATTAATATATCAGAAATGCATGATGATTTTAGCCCCTAGCAGTAACAAGAACATAACATAAATATCTGTTCAAACAGAAAAGCAAGATCAAAGGGAGAAAAACTAAGAAAAAACTGTTGACTTTGAGAAGCATACAAATATTGCCATCGTACTGGTTAGATTCTTAGACTCACTGCCAAGAAAAAAAGCATTTTCTTACCTTTGCCAGGTTGATTAATTTTTCTGAAGTCCTCATTTGATAGTTTATAACATTTTTAGTTTTAGAATGTGGCAGATTACCTAGGAGAATATAGAAAAATGTAATATATCTTTTAGAATCCTTAATGGCTAGATGATTTTTCCCATTTACTTAAATGTTAAAATAAGCATTGTTAATCCTGCAATATTCATAATCATATGCTTGGTTAACTATTTATGGAGGAACTTAGAAATAAAAAAAATTATGCAAAAATGTACAACAAATTTTAAATTCAGAAAAAAACCCTTGAGCTTGGAAAACAGAAAAGGCCGAGATGTTGGGTTTCCTTTGAATTGCTGGAAGACTTGAGATGATTATGACTGAGGGAGTAGTTTGCTTCTTATTTTTTTGTGTGGTAAATGGCATCTGAGATTTTCTTTAACACAGGCTAAGCTGTAAAATTGGCCTGAAAAATCATATGAATCATTAATTTGCATGAGGTGGTTATAAGCAAATCAACTATGGTTGGAGCCAATGGCTTTTTTCAATCTAACTTTCAGAAACGTGCTTCATTCTAAGGACTACACAAATGCACACAACCCAAAGCAGTGAAAAAATTATGGCCTGAGAAGCCAGAAAGACTTGGCTTTGAATCGCAGGTATAGTACTTAAACTGTATTGCCTTTGGGTCATTTACTTAGTTTCTGATCTGTACCCAGAATCCATAAAATGGGAATAATGGTGATTTCCTCACAGAGTTTTGATGAAATGCAATAATATGTCTGGCACATGGAAGGCCCCTGAAATGCAGTTCACTTTCACAGCTCTCACCCCACCAAGCACAAGGAACCAACCAACCCACAATCGAAGAGTTTATTATCCTAATAGTAATGTGCAAAATATCTTCAAAATGCAGTATCAATTCAGAAAGATCATTTCTTGTCTCTCTCCTTCTTTTAGGTGATAAGTAGAGGCTGAATGTTTTCGGCAAATCTTTCCCATTCTTTATGGTTGCAAAAGGCCGGCCTAAGATGGTGCAGGAAGGAGTCGTGTTGGGAATGTGCCCGGCAGGGCCTCTGCTCTGCTTCCTCCCCTCCGTCCGAACTCCAGGGGAGGGGCTGAGATGGGTGTGTGCCACAGTTTCCATGCTAGGCTTGCCCTGCACACTGCCCTGTTCACTTTTCAAATGTGAAACTTACTGACTACAGCAGAGTGGACAGAGACAGTAACAGATGATCTTTAGAGTGGCAGTTTCAGGAATTTCGCTTAAATTTATTTATGTAGATCAGCAGGAACTAAAATTAGCATAGACCTTAATTTCTGAAAATATAACCATTTTGGTTTTTATAGTTCACCTAATGAACAAACTTGTGATAAACCCAACTAAAGACGTGAGCTGCAAGTAACTGTGGTGCACTTTCCCCTAAAAATGGCTAAACTATATGTCATATGTGAAGTTATATATACGAAGGGCCATGGTTATTTTAGAATCTTGAAGACAGCATAATATAGAATTGAAGAACTCTAACTCTAACATTTTCCTTTGGGAAACCTTGGGAAAGCTGCTCAACACTTTCAAGCCTTAATGTCTTATTTGTAAAAAAGTAGTGCCTCCTTATTGTGTTGTTATTAGGAGTAACTGAAGGTGCTTAGCACGATGCCTAGCACATAATAGATAACAAAGTTGTCTATGATTATTATTATATATTACGTGTTTGCACATCTGGGTGAATATAAAATCCATATGTCTTTGCTATCTCTAAGGTTCTGAGTTTATTGAAACATACTTGACTATTAAGTTCTTCTCTTCTCCCTGGCCAACCAGACACTGTTCTGCTGATAGCCAAGCAACACAACATAGTATTTAGAGCCTGGCTGCATATTTTATAAGGGTGAAAAACATGGAATTAGATGGATAGATGCTGTTGGTGTATATGGAAAGGGATGGCAATTGTTAAAGTCAAAAGTAATGACTTTTGCTTCTGGGTCAGATAAAGTAACACCGACTAGATTAACCTTTGCACCTCAAACAACTAAAAAGACATACAAAATGAAAAACAGGTTTCATACGTTGTGTGTCAAGCAGTGTAAGGACATTGATCCCTAAGAGAGGGAAGACAAATGAGGTGAGCCCTCTGATTGTGCCAGCTTTCTGCCTGGAGAAGTGTCAGCCTGAAATGCAGGGAGTGAGGGAACTCAGGTAAAGCCTGGGAAAATAAGCCAATATAACCAATAGAAAACAAGTGGCAAGATGGTAAGAGTCAAATCCAACCAAATCATTAATCACATTAAATGTAAATCATCTAATCATCTCAATTGAAAGGCAGAGATTGTCAGACTGGATTAAAAAAAACAAGACCCAACTATGTGCTGTTTAGAAAAACCCTACTTTGAATATAAAGAAAAAAAATAAGCTGAAATTAAGAGTATGGAAAAAGATATGCCATTCACTCACTAATCATAAGAAAGCTGGAGTCTCAATATCAGGCAAAGTAGATTTCAGAACAAACAATACTGCCAAAGATGAAAAGGGTCATTACATAATAACAAAGGAGTCTATCCATCAAGAAGACATAACAATTTTAAATGTTTATTTACCTAATAATATAGCTTAAGAATACACGAGCAAAAACTGAAAAAAAAGAGAGACAAATTGACAGCTACAGCCAAATATTTAAAAATCCCTCTCTCAGTAAATGATAGAACCAGGAGAGAGAAAAACAGTAAGAATACAGAAGATGTGACCAATACTCTCAATCAAGTGGACCTAATTGACATTTATGGAACATTTCATCCAACAACCAGCAGAATAAACAATATTTTCAAGTGCAAATGAAAATAAAATAAGACAGATAATATTACGGGTCTTAAAACATACCTCAATAAAGTTAAATGGATTAAATAATACAAAGTATACTCTCTGAACACTATGAAGTTAAATTAGAAGTCCATAAATAATATTTGAAAAATCTCACCATATTTGGAAACCTTATAAACTCTTATAAATAACCCATATAAGTGCTGATATTAGAAGAATGTCTTCTTAAATCAAGGATCTAAGTTTTACCTTAGAAATTAAAAAAAGGAAACAAAATAAAACACAAAGTAAGCAGCAAAAGAAAACAACAAAGATACACGAGAAAGAAAAAGAGAATGAAATAGAAACAAAACCAATAAAAAAAATCAATGAAACCATTTGAGAAGATCAATAAAATTAATACATGTCTAGGAAATCTATCAAGAATTAAATGAGAGAAGACACAAATTACCAATGTCACTTATGAGAGAGCTGACATAACTTCAGGATCTACAGATACTAAAAGGATAGTAAGAAAATGTTGTAATCGACTGTGTCAATAGATTTGACTATGTAGATGAAATACATTTCTTAAAAAACACAATCTACTAAAGCTCACTCAAAAATCAGATAACTCAAATAGCTTATATTTATTAAACAAATTGAATTTGTAGTTGAAAACCTCACAAAACATCCTTCAGGCCCAGTTGGCTTCACTGGTGAATTCTACAAGGCAACTTAGGAAGAAATAATACTTATTCTACTATTCCTGAAAATTGAAGAAAAGGCAATACTACTCAATTTATTCTATGAGGCCAGCATTACTGTGATTCCAAAGTCACAAAATAAAGCATAAGAAAACTATAGTGCAATATTCCTCATAAACATAGATGCAAACATTCTTAAAACATGTTTGCAAACTGAATTCAGCAATATATAAAAAGTACAGTGCATCATCACCATTTGAGGTTTTTCCCAGGAATTATTAAAAAATCAGTCACTCACCATTTAACAGATGCAGCATTGTTCATAAAAGCCAAGATATGATCAACCTAGTTGTCCATCAATGGATGACTGGATAAAGAAAATGTGTCTACACACACATACACACACACACACACACACACACACACACACACGAATACTATTCAACATGGTTGAACCTGAAGGACACTATAAATGAAATTAGCCAGTCACAAAAAGACAAATACTGGATGGAATTTGTGGAATCTAAAAAAGTTGATTTCATAGAGCTAGAGAGTGGAATGGTGGTTACTAGTAGTTGGGGTAGTTGCAGTGAGAAGAGGTGGGTTGGGGAGATGTTGGTCAAAGGATAAAGTGTCAGCTAGATAGGATGCATAAGTTCATAGCAGTGTATTATATACTTGAAAATTGCTAAGATAGTAGATTTTAAGTGTTCTCACCACAAATAATTATATACAGTAATGTATATGTTAATTAGCTAGATTTCATTATTCTACAATGTACATATACCTCCAAATGTCATTTGTATACAATAAACACAATTTTAGCTGTCAATTTAAAAAAATAACAAAAAAAGGGTAATCTATTCAATAGATGTGGAAAAAGCATTTAACAAAATACAATATGCATGCCTGATAAAAACTCAGGAAATTGGCCAGGCACAGTGGCTCACACCTGTAATCCCAGCACCTTGGGAGGCCGAAGCGGGTGTATCACCTGAGGTCAGGAGCTCGATACCAGCTTGGCCAACATGGTGAAACCCCATCTCTACTAAAAATACAAAAATTAGCTGTGTGTGGTGGTGCATGCCTGTAATCCCAGCTACTCAGGAGGCTAGAGTAGGAGAATCGCTTGAACTTGGGAGGCGGATGTTGCAGTGAGCCGAGATTGTGCCACTGCACTCTCAATGCAATCTTCAGTGTTGAACACAGGACAGGTTGCAAGAGTGAATATTCTTGCCTTTTTCCTGATTTTGAGGAAAGAGTAGTTAGTCTTTTAGTCTTTCACCACTGAGTATAATGTTAACTGTAAATATTTTCATAGATGCCATTTATCAGGGGAGAAGTTACTTTTTTTAAAATTCCTAATTTCCTGAATGGCTTTTTTTGTTGTTGGCAACAACAGTGTGAGACTCTGTCTCAGAAAAACACAAAAAACAAAAACAAAAAAAGAAAAACCAACAACAAAAAAAACCATTCAGGAAATTAGGAATTAAAAAAAAAAGTAACTTATCCCCTGATAAATGGCATCTATGAAAAAATCTACAGTTAACATTATACTCAGTGGTGAAAGACTAAAAGACTAACTACTCTTTCCTCAAAATCAGGAAAAAGGCAAGAATATTCACTCTTGCAACCTGTCCTGTGTTCAACACTGAAGATTGCATTGTGATTCTAGCCAGTGCAACCAAGAAAAAAGAAGTCAAAAGGAAACATATTGGAAAAGAACAGGCTAAACTCTTTCTTCACAGATGACATGATCATCTGTGAAGAAAATCCTCTGGAATTAACAAAAAAAGCTACTCTGATAAATGAGCTTAGCAAGGTTGCAGGGCAAAAAATCAATATACAAAAATCAATTAGACTTCATATACTGGCGAAAACCAGAATTTCAGTTAAAAATTACCATTTATAATCACATAAAAATGTGATACACTAGCAGATAATTTGACAAAGGATGTGCAAAACTTGTACACCAAAAACTACAAAATGTTGCTGAGAGAAATTAAGGGAGACTTAAATAAATGGAGAGCTATACTGTGCTGATTGGAAGATTTAATATTGGCAAGATACCAATTCTCCCATTATTGATCTATAGTTTCAGTGCATTCCAATCAAAACCCAACCAGGATTTTTGGTAGAAATTGACAAGTTCATTCTAAAATGTATATGGAAAAGCAAACAAATTATAATTACCTAAACAAGCCTGAATAAGAACAAAGTTAGGTTAACTTGTACTGCCTGATTTCAGGACTTTATAGAAAGCTACAGTAGTCAAGAAGTGTGCATTAGCCTAAAGATAGATAAATATCAATGACACGCAAGAAAGAGTCCAGAAATAGACCTATTTATTAGTCAATTGATTTTTCAAGGAGTGTCAAAGCAATTCAATGGGGAAAGGACAATCTCTTCAACAAATGGTGATAGAACAGGGAGGTTTGGAGGGAAGGATTATAAAGGGTCATGAGAAACATCATTTGCGAGTGATGAGTATGTTCACTATTAATCACAATGACAGTTTTTTTTTTTTTTTTTTTTGAGATGGAGTCTCGCTCTGTCGCCCAGGCTGGAGTGCAGTGACGCGATCTCAGCTCACTGCAAGCTCCACCTCCTGGGTTCACGCCATTCTCCTGCCTCAGCCTCCCGAGTAGCTGGAACTACAGGCGCCCGCCACCACGCCCGGCTAATTTTTTTGTATTTTTAGTAGAGACGGGGTTTCACTGTGGTCTCGATCTCCTGACCTCGTGATCCGCCCGCCTCGGCCTCCCAAAGTGCTGGGATTACAAGCGTGAGCCACTGCACCCGGCCCACGGTGACAGTTTTACAGGTGCTTATGTATGTCAAAAACTTATCAAATTTTACTGTTTAAATATGTGCTGTTTCTTGTATTTCAGTTATACTCAATAAAACTATGAAAAAAAAATGCAGAGAACAATTTTAAACTCCAGTAAAGAAAAACAACCCAAACTATGTTTTTTCTACTTACAGCAAATGCAAGGATGTATTATGGTTGGGTGGAACAAAGATACGTCCATTTTTAATCAATAAGAGAGCCCACCAAACTTTTGGAAACTCAAAGAATCATCCAAAAGCTGCCCACTCCTGATTTGTGCAGGTAAGTCTGAACTCTGGAGGTCAGTATACTCTTGTCGTGAGTAGCTAGGATACCACCATATTTTCTGCGTGACTGCTGCAAACACTTATCTTTAATGAAAAACTAGCTTACTTATATTCATTTTTATATTTTCTTCAGATGATCTGGGGCAGAGGATATTAACAAATGAATATTTAGTGTGCCAAAAACAAATTCACATGAAAAATTAAGGATGAAATTCGTGAAAAGCACAGACATAGAAACTGTTTGATTGGGCTTGAGAAAACTTCCAGGTAAGGAAAATTGTCTTACCTGTTTTGGTCAGAGGGTGGTTGACTAGTTGCCTAATTACATTGTTGTCGGATGACCTCAAAAGTAGCACAATATCAGTTGGAAGGGTGTCTCTGTTTTTGGCTAAGAATCCACTTGCATTATAGAGGACCTGTTGATACCGTGTGCTATAATTATCACAATCAATGTCATTGTCATCCTCCTCCTCCTCACCATCATCACCATCAACAACAGATACTCATTATGAGCTTACTCTATGTTCAGCAACAGGGATACAAGCATTTACTAAGGTAGCCCTTTATCATCTGTGTCTCACTGATTTTACTTGGGTTGAAATGACCAAAGAGGTTTGATTCCTCCCATTTATTATGTTAGGAATTTGGTATGTTTCTTTTCTCTATTTGGAGGGATGGAGCAGCATAAAGGAAGCATATTGAGCCACAGAGGCATTCCTGTTTCTATGATAATTGATCCACCTGTGTTGAATTGGCCACGATAGATTTTTATCTCAGTAGTAGTGTGATTTAAATACACTGTGGCTTTTTGCGTTTCTGGCACTTCTAAATAATGTTATTACCTAAAAAAACGTTTAGAGATGAGGTCTTGCTATGTTACCCAGGGTGGTCTTGAACTCCTGAGCTCCAGTGATCCTCCTACCTTGGCCTCCCAAAGTGCTAGGATTACAGGCGTGAGCCACCATGCCTGGCCAATTTTATGACTTTTTAAAGATCAATGTAATCCAAAGATTTTTGTGGAATGATCCAATATAGTATTTGTTATGGGTCAAATTGTGTTCTTCCAAAATTCAGATTTTGAAGATGTAAACTTTCACTGTGACTATATTTGGAGACAGGGCCTTTATGAAGGTAATTAATGTTAAATAAGGTATAAGAGTAAGACCCTACACCAATAAGACTTGTGTTCTTATAAGAGCAGGAAGAGGAACCAGGGATATCTCTCCCCACTCCCTATGCTCACAGCTCACATAGCAAACGCCATGTGGGGACACATTGAGAAGGCAGCCATCTTCAAGCCAGGAAGAGAGGCCTCCCAGATGCTAACCCCACTCGGAGCACTTTGATCTATCAGCCTCCAAAACTGTCAAAAAAATAAATTTCTGTTGTTTAAGTCATGCAGCCTGTGATATTTTTGTTATGGCAGCCCGAGCAGACTAATAGATTGTTAAAATCTAATTGTTAAAAACAACTAGATAAAATGATTATAGGCAATTCTTTTTTATCTTTGAGACAGAGTCTCACTCTATCGCCCAGACCGGAGTGCAGTGGTGCGATCTCGGCTCACTGCAACCTTCGCCTCCTGGGTTCAAGCAATTCTCTGGTCTCAGCCTCCCAAGTAGCTGGGACTACAGGTGCATGCAATTCTTAACGAATGTTTAAACAGGCTTTATTTGGAAAATGATATGCTAAGAATCATTAGGCTATAACTGTAATGATTTAAGGTATACTTTTAAAATGATGAAAGTCTGTGGAATGTTGACAGGCATATGGAGGTTGCCAAGCAGACTAGAATGCTTTAAGTTCTGTGTAATTTTATGTTTATGTATTTTTCATTTGATACATTCTTTCTTGATCTGAATATCCTCTTTGTCCTCCCATATTTATGACATCATTGTGAAGGAATGACCTGTCATTCTCTGCAGAAGGAAGGGAAGAGAGCATCCTCTGGGTCTAGGACAACATATCTGAGGTTTTCTCTGCTGTGGGAATGTGTTTCTGTCAATGTAGAGAGATTTCTTCCTCTAACTGCATCATAATCCATTCATCTGGCTCAGCTCAGTTATCTGACTATACCTCCAGCCTGGCACCTTCTCTTCTTGAAAGGGAGGAGGGACAAAGAGTGCAGTAGAGAGAGAATCATCTAAAGTGTGAAAAAGGCAGTTTATACCAAAGGTCCTCAGGCATTGTTACAAGAAGGAAACAAACAGGTAACCATTGCCAGCTAATCTCACCCAAGGATTCTTTCAGTTTTGTGTCTTTATTGTTTTTTCCTAGTTACTTAAAAACAATTCCTCTAGAAAAACTATAACCTTATGATTGTTAAACTAAGAGAAAGACTTTTCTTTTAACCTCTTCAGCATAGATGCTAGAAGTGCATGCCTTGTGGTGGGTCTGGCCTCCATAGTGAGTGGCTGGCAAAGGACAGGATGGATTACAGGACATCAGAGGGCATAATTAGGGCCAGTGGGGGTGGAAACAGACAGCTATGACATTATCATTATCTACAAACATTTTGGGCCATAATTTTCATGTCCATCCTATTATTCATTAAAAGGCTAAGGAGAAACTCGGTCATAATTCTTAAGAGTTCTTACCTTTCCTGCATAATGGTGAATTCCAAAACTAAGTTCCATTCTTTTGGGTCTCCAGAAGTACTGTGATTTCAGGTTACCTTCAAATTTTTCTGTAGAAAAATACTGAACTCAAATATCAAGCATGTATGAGATCCTCAAAGAATACTGTGAGAATTATTTACCATAAAAAGGACAATGTGCAGTGAACAAAGATAGAAAATTTTACACAGCTAATATATGCAGATTTGGAATAGAATTATACAGGGTAAAGTAAAACTCAAGATCATTAATTTCTACCATTACATTATGATTTAGGGCATCAGTCCTCAAGCCATGTCATGCATCATCAGAGTCACCTCGAGGGTTTTTTTTTTTTTTTTTTGAGATGGAGTTTCGCTCTTGTTGCCCAGGCTAGAGTGCAATGGTGCGATCTCAGCTCACTGCAACCTCTACCTCCTGGATTCAAGTGATTCTCCTGCCTCAGCCTCCCAAGTAGCTGGGATTACAGGTGCCTGCCACCATGCCTGGCCAATTTTTTATATTTTTAAAGTACAGACAGGGTTTTGCCATGTTGGCCAGGCTGGTCTTGAACTCCTGACCTCAGGTGATCCACCTGCGTCGGCCTCCCAAAGTGCTGAGATTACAGGTGTGGGCCACTGCGCCTGGCTGAGGGTTTATAACACAGGTTGCTGGGCCCTAACCGCAGAGTTTCTGACTCAGGAGGTTTGGGGTGGGATCCAAGAATTCGCATTTCTAACAAGTTCTCAGGTGATGCTGATGTTCCTGGGCAGGGGACCACATTTTGAGAACCACTGGTACGGAGGAAGTAAACTACTTGAGACTGACCAAAGAGGTTTGTAAAACACAGTTTGATGTCAAGCCATGAGCCTAAAACTCTGGTGTTTTTGCTCTCTTTTCTACTTGCAGAGCTATAAATTATTATTGATTACATGAGAAGTAAAACATGATCTTAAAGGCAGCTGAATTTCTGTAACAATTTTACCACCTTCAGAGAACTTATTCTAGAAGGATCGTTTGATCTAAAAATCAACTGACTGCTATGAAATGATTTTCCTCACCACTTTGGGGTCAGTTTATTTTCCATCTAGTATTGTCCAATTCGAGGAGAGATTAAGCCAATCAGCGAGTCAGAAAGAAGGAACATTACAGACCTAATGGTAAGAAAGAGGCTCTGCATGTCACCCAAAGTAAATGACAGAAAGATGTGAATCCACATTTTCTGCAAGTATTTCTCATACAGAATAAATACCTCCTATCATCAGGGAATACAATGTTCCGCATTTAAAAACTTTTTTTTCAGATATCTGAAAAATCTAAAGTTTTTTTTCTTTTTTAATTTAAGGAGTAAGACATTTTCATTTTAACCAGCTTGAATGGTGATCTTTTAAAATGTATTATACACCTTTGCTTTCTCAAACACAAAAAATGAATACATTTAATCTTACTTTGATGACTTAGGATTATTATCATGAACATATATTAATGTACTGTAACTTAGAGGTTATTAAGGTATTTGAAGCGATTTGCCTCTATTAAATAAATGAATAGAACAGAACATCACAGATTAATTTATTTCCTACCTGTTAACTATCTCTTTTCAACTCTAGAGCTGTCCTTCTGCCCTGCTCACCAATTTCTAATTTTGGGCTGGAAAATTTCTAAGGTCATTTATAACCTGTGATTCCATGGTTGAGCTTCACCACAAAATAAGGAGAAGTCCAATATTTAAACTTGCTTAATTTATCACTAAATATTTTACCCTATCATAAACATGCACTGGTCCAGGTATTAAATCCAAAGGCTCTTCTTTTTTTTTTTTTGAGACGGAGTCTCACTGTCGCCCAGGCTGGAGTGCAGTGGCGCGATCTCGGCTCACTGCAGGCTCTGCCCCCTGGGGTTCACGCCATTCTCCTGCCTCAGCCTCCTGCGTAGCTGGGATTACAAGCGCCCACCACCTCGCCCGGCTAATTTTTTGTATTTTTAGTAGAGACGGGGTTTCACCGTGTTAGCCAGGATGGTCTCCATCTCCTGACCTCGTGATCCGCCCGTCTCGGCCTCCCAAAGTGCTGGGATTACAGGCGTGAGCCACCGCACCCGGCCCCAAAGGCTATTCTTTAAAGTCAAATATGCAGGCTTTGTGACAGCTATTTTCTCTCAGATAATTTAAAGCCATTTAAAAAATCATTCAGAATGACAAGACTCTATTCATAAAATCATGCAGACACACTGGACTGAAAACTCACCTACAAGAGTCTGGTCAGTGGCCTTGGGAAATCCACTTTCTTCATCAAGTAGGGAAAGTAAACCCATTGGCTTTTGCAGAAACATATCTAAGAGGGGCCGGTTATCCTCATATTCAATAATTCTAGCATCCACATCTTCATTTAGGTATTCATTCTATAATAAAGACAAAACCACTTAAAACTGTGAATAATATATAGCTTGAGAGTAATTACCTGACATTTTACTTTACACATATTAAAATAAATTGCTCCCTTTGACCTTGCTTTTTTTTTTTTTTGATGGAGACTCGCTCTGTTGTCCAGGCTGGAGTGTACTGGCACAATCTAGGCTCACTGCAACCTCTGCCTCCCAGGTTCAAGCAATTCTCCTGCCTCAGCTTCCCGAGTAGCTGGGATTACAGGCACACACCACCATGCCCGGCTAATTTTTGTATTTTTAGTAGAGATGGGGTTTCACCATGTTGGCCAGGCTGGTCTCAAACTCCTGACCTCAAGTGATCCTCCTACCTCAACCTCCCAAAGTGCTGGGATTACAGGCATGAGCCACCGCACCTGGCCTGACCTTGCTCTTAAACTGAGAGTATCATTTTATTTTTCTCTCCACAGAGCTGCTTGTTCCTTAAAGTCTGAACTGATTATACTCAGGGTAGTAATAAAAGAAGCTCTAGTCTCCATACTAGAATTATGGACATTCTAAGTTTTCAAGATGTAGGAAAATATGTTGTTAATGAGAAGTAACAAAATTATGTTCCAGACTTCACAGAATATTTAACTAGATACATCTTAGAGGTATACTTTCCCCACTGAATTTCTCAAGCACATGTATATAACTTTTCAATCATAATTCCACACATTTACATAGTTACAAGACAGCAGAGGGTTATAGAAACAACCAGTGGATTTAGAACCAAGGACACGTAGTTTCATCTCTGGGCTCCGCCACTTGCCTAGCCACAAAATCCTTTGGAATTTCCTTACTCTATAAACGTCTATTTTCTAATCTATTAAATGGGGGTAACAAACCCCATTTCACAATGTAAAAACATATGGCATATTAATAATAATTTGCTGTTGAGTATAGTGTAATATAAGATGTGTAAAACAGAAACAATGAACCACAGATAATTACTGTCGGGTTAAGGTACCAGCACAGCATAGGTACCTATGATCTACTTTACAAAAGGGACATGAAGGCTTGTGCCCAGTTGGCTTCTATGACTCTGCCTTCACACTGTACCCAGCCCAGTGCTGAAGTCTGTCAGACAGAGTACATGCGTGACCTCTGAACTATGACATGCAGCCATGCTTGCATGTGGGGGAGTCACTGCTTCTCAGGTGATAAGCAACCATTCCTGGGTAAGTATATGAATCAATCACTGACTCGAGTGGAACACTCTGTGACATTCCCATGTTTAAATTACAGACCATTTTCATTGTTATTTTAATATATTCTTTAATTAATTGAATACCAAAGGCACTATAGTGGATGACAGAGAAGTTTAAAACAAGCTCCTGGCCCTCCACAGAGTTCAAATATAATTTGAAATAACGCAAGGTAACATACGATGGATAGTTACAATGTATAATGTACTACAATAGTAAAGAGAAAGAAAAATTTCTGGGAACATCTGCAATGTAGCCAGTGGCAGGTGGGACATTTTGATAAGCCAGAGCTTTTAATCACTATGGTGGGGCCTTATGAAACTGAAATTTCATTTCAAAGGTGTCACCAGGAAAAATAAATATATTTTTAAATAAAATGAAATCTAATGCATAAAAATGAGAAGAATAGATGGTCTAAAAGGTGGAGAACCTCAAAGGCATTTAGCTTATGCAGTATAAGAAAATGAAAACGATGACTTGAAGTTTCACAGCTTTTGTATTTGAAGGTAACCTTGGGAGAAGTGAGTAGACCTAGAATTATTTTACTGTTAGACACATCATGCTCACAGCATATTACAGTTTAAATGGCAACTGCAAAGTTCAAAACAACTTTTGTCTGTTTATATAGAAAGTACACGAGGTTAAGGTCTAAACTAATGCATTTGTCATTTCTATTTGCCTGTGTCAAAATCCACTGACTGTTTTTGCGTCAGGTCACACGGAGCAGAGATGAGTGGCTTGGAAAACAATGGGCTCCCCCTCAAGACACTTGTTAGTATTAGGGACGTCAGGCAAACCAAGGAAGAAAAAAATGCTATTAGTCAGAATTTATAAAATACTTATAGCAAAATTATAATGCCTAAAATAATTATGTATTATATAGCAGTTATGATCCCAAAATGCTTAGTTGTTTTCAAGCATATGGAGAAACAAGGCTCCTATTTCTTTAGAAAGTCCTCTGCTCTCTGCCCTGTACATCAAAATATATTTAGGTACCGGCACGGTGGCACATGCCTGTAATCCCAGCACTTTGAGAGGCTGAGGCAGGCGGATCACGAGGTCAGGAGATCGAGACCATCCTAGCTAACACAGTGAAACCCTGTCTCTACTAAAAATACATAAAATTAGCCAGGCGTGGTGGTGGGCGCCTGGAGCCCCAGCTACTCAGGAGGCTGAGGCAGGAGAATGGCGTGAACCTGGGAGGCAGAGGTTGTAGTGAGCCGAGATCGTGCCACTGCACTCCCGCCTGGGCGACAGAGCGAGACTCCATCTCAAAAAACAAAAAACAAACAAACAAACAAATATACATTTAAAGCAGAAGGTGAGCAGAGTTACTAACAGTATTAAAGCTGAAGTGTTTAGCTAATATAATTCCTACTGTCTTCAGACTGTCTGAGTTCCCTTTTGAAAATAGATAATCATTTTATATATATTTTCTTCAGGAAAATCATTAGATGTAGATGTTAGGAAATCCCACACCTGGGTAAAGTTGTCCCTTGTTTTTCTTCTTCTTCTTCTTTTTTTTTTTTTTTTTTTTTTTGAGACAGAGTCTTGCTCTGTCACCTGGGCTGGAGTACTGTGGTGCGGTATTGGCTCACTGCAACTTCCACCTCCCGGGTTCAAGTAATTCTACCTGCTTCAGTCTCCCGAGTAGCTGGGATTACAGGCACCTGCCCTCATGCCCAGCTAATTTTTGTATTTTTAGTAGAAACGGGGTTTCACCATTGGCCAGGCTGGTCTTGAACTCCTGACCTCAGGTGATCCAACTGCCTCAGCCTCCCAAAATGCTGGGATTACAGGCATGAGCCACCATGCCCAGCCTCTCCCTTGTTTTTCATTGAATTTTGAGTCTGTGTCATGAAGCAGCACTATGGCAGGAAAGCCCATAGAAGCTTGGCCTAAACAACAAGCTTAAATATTTAGGGCCAAAGGGCCATTCCAGGAGAGATTCAAGATGATTACATTGAGCCCTCAGACTTGCACAGCAGCATGGAAGGGTGGTCACCATGGGCTGAGAGAGGCTGCAAACGTCCACATGGCTTGTTAATCAGGTGCAAATTTAAGCACAGATTTCTCAGCACAGATGAGTAATACAATGAAGGTTCACTTTCACCATTCAGGTCTCACCTCCTCAGAGAGACCTTCCTTCATCTTCCTAATTCAGCAGTTTCCCTTCCTTAACTGGTCACTCTCTGTGCACTCTACCATGCTCTGGGGTACCGCTTTGTGCATCAAGCTTTTCTGTATTTTCTATTTCATCTTAAAACTGATTAGATGATCACATAGTATGAACATTTTACAGCTCCTGAAACATGTTTGTAGATTGATTTTTTTTTTTTTTTTGACAATCTGTTGCCCAGGATGGTGTGCAGCAGCATGATCTCAGCTCACTGCAATGTCTGCCTCCTGGGTTCAAGTGATTGTCCTGCCTTGGCCTCTAGAGTAGCTGGGATTACAGGCATGCCTGGCTAATTTTTGTATTTTTAGTAGAGTTGGGTTTTGCCATGTTGTCCAGGCTGGTCTCAAACTCCTGACCTCAAATGATTCCCCCACCACACCCCAACCTTGGCCTCCCAAAGTGCTGGGATTAAAGGCATGAGCCACTGTGCCTGGCCATAGATTGATTTTTGAAAGCTTGCAGAAACTGCACTCTAATAATAAACACTTCTAACTTGCTGCATCCTCACCAGCAATGAATATTTTCATTAAAATATTTTTAATCCTTTGGGAGGCTGACATGGGTAGACCACCTGAGGTCAGGAGTTCAAGACCAGCCTGACCAACATGGAGAAACCCCATCTCTACTAAAAATACAAAATCAGCTGAGTGTGGTGGCTCATACCTGTAATCCCAGCTACTTGGGAGGCTGAGACAAGAAAATCACTTGAACCCGGGAGGTGGAGGTTGTGGTGAGCTGAGATCATGCCATTCATTGCACTCCAGCCTGGGCAACAAGAATGAAACTCCATCTCAAAAAATATATATTTTTTTAATCTATTTTTGATGGGGGAAATGGTAGCCTATTGCTGTATTTGCATTTCTTTGATTATGTATTTACTTAAGAGGATAGATTTTGGGGGAAATAAAGTAGATACATGCTTAGCACATACTACATACTTAATGTCTGTCAGCTATTATTAGGAGTATTATTGTTTTGAAACCAGATAATAAGAAACATGACATGTTTTGGACTCAGAGGCTTCCTTACAGCATCAGTTGTTGTGATGTTGCTGACGATTTGTGAAGCTAGCAATCAGATAGAGTTAAACGAACGGAAAGGCTCTGGGACTTTCTTGAAAACATCCTTGGTGTCAGGTTGATGTTTGCTCTCTGGTCTATTTCCCATTTCCTTCTGTGTGTCCTCTTGGTCATGTGACAACATTCCACAGGAATCCATTCATGAAGCTGGTGTTTGAGTGACTTTCCTGGGGAAATCATCCTCTTGAGTGTTGATCTCAGTGGAATGACTTGACAAGGGCAGTCACAACATCAGCTATGGTTTCTGCAGCCCTCGCCCGCAGGTCTAGAACCCTTCCTTGTCAGCTTGCTCACACTGCTTCTATTGCTCTTGCATTGCCTCTCTGTGGCATACAAAGTAAGACTTCTCTCGCCTTTCAATAATATGAGTCATTTTGAATAAGAATGGAAGCCCCAAGCTTGGAAATTTTTCCTTCTATCACCATGATGATGATATTATTATCATAACATAATCTTATCAGAAGGTTCTTGAGATATGACAAGCTACAGTCTTCAAGTGTTCCTTAGAATTTGACTTTTAACAGAATTCTAGAACATTGTTAGAAGTCAGATTTCTAATAATAAAAAATACAGTTGGAAGACCTAAATGAGGTACCATTAGTTGGGAAGATGGACTAGAATAATGGTGAACTATTGGGGGAAACTGCCTCCAACATTTCAACGTAGGTTCTTTCTATTTTCCATAAGTGTCGGCTGGCTGAGAAATAAAGATAAACAGTACAAAGAGAGGAATTTTACAGCTGGGCCGCCGGGGGTGACCTCACATATTGGTAGGACCGTGATGCCCACCTGAGCCTTAAAGCCAGCAAGTTTTATTAAGGATTTCAAAAGGGGAGAGGGTACAAGAACAGGAAGTAGGTCACAAAGATCACATGCTTCAAAGGGCAAAAAGGAGAACAAAGAACACATGCTTCTGAGGAAACAGGACAAGGGCAAAATCAGAAACTCCTGATAAGGGTCCAACAAAGATCACAAGGCAAAGGGTAAAAGCAGAATTACTGATAAGGGTCTATGTTCAGTGGTGCACGTATTGTCTTGATAAACATCTTAAACAACAGAAAACAGGGTTTGAGAGCAGAGAACCAGTCTGACCTCAGATTTACCAGGGCAGGTGTTTTCCCCACCCTAGTAAGCCTGAGGGTACTGCAGGAGACCAGGGCATATCTCAGTCCTTATCTCAACCACATAGGACAGACATTCCCAGAGCAGCCATTTATAGACCTCCCCCAGGAATGAATTCCTTTCCTAGAGTATTAATCCTTGCTAGGAAAAGAATTTAGCGATATCTTCCTTACTTGCACGTCCATTTATAGGCTCTCTGCAAGAAGAAAAATATGGCTCTTTTTGCCTGACCCTGCAGGCAGTCAGACCTTATCGTTGTTTTCCCTTGTTCCCTAAAATCGCTGTTATTCTGTTCTTTTTCAAGGTGCACTGATTTCATATTGTTCAAACACACGTTTTATAATCAATTTGTACAGTCAACACAATTATCACAGTGGTCCTCAGGTGACATACATCCTCAGCTTACAAAGATAACAAGATTAAGAGATTAAAGTAAGACAGGCATAAGAAATTATGAAAGTATTATTTGGGAACTAGTAAATGTCCATGAAATCTTCACAATTTATGTTCCTCTGCTGCGGCTCCAGCTGGTCCCTCCATTCGGGGTCCCTGACTTCCCGCAACAGTGAACTATTTCAAATCTTTGTTTCCTTAGTTGAAGTTCTGAAATTACCCATGTCTGCAATAATTTAAAATATAGAATAACCTATATTTCTAGTTCACAAATAACTTTAGCACTCAGAAATGAATATTTGTTGCCCTTCCATGTACTACCTAAATCTTTAAGAATCAACAATAATTTTATTTTTTATATAGTCTCATCACCTACATTAGTACACACCAGACCAATCAACTTGTACTTACCGTGTGGGTCTTTTTTTTTTTTTTTTGAGACAGTGTCTCGCTCCATTGCCCAGGCTGGAGTGCAGTGGCATGAACTCTGCTCACTGCAAACTCTGCCTCCAGGGTTCAAGCAATTCTCATGCCTCAGCCTCCTGAGTAGCTGGGTACAGGCACATGCCACCATGCCCCACTAATTTTTGTATTTTTATTAGAGATGGAGTTTCACCATGTTGGCCAGGCTGGTCTCAACCTCCTGGCCTCAAGTGATCCCGCCTACCTTGGCCTCCCAAAGTGCTGGCATTACAGGCATGAGCCACCATGCCCAGCCAATCTGTACTTAGTGTGTTTTTATTTCTTAGCACCAATCCAGATAGCAGTAGATAAACACTGCCTAAGTAGGCTGACTACATCCTCAAGTAAAGAATAGACAGGTTCTAGAACAGTCTTCTCCCCACTCCCCCAACACACCACCTCATCATTTTACTATAGGAGAACACTTTCTATTACCTTCTGATAGTTTTATCCAAGCCCGAAGTTTTAAAAAAGATTCTTCCGAAGTCACCAATTGAAATGATTTGAGGACTCTGGCTTGTGACATCTTTCTTTTATAAAAGGCTGGTATATGCAGTGACAGGGAACAGTTAGTTCTTTCACAGAACTTATACCTGGGGAACAATGTCGTAGCCTTCTCCAATAGACAAGTTCATCATTTGACACTGTTCCACAGTTGTAGATATTTCAGAATGGGGAAATGTTAATAGCTGGTATATATGACCCTAAATATTTTCCTGTGTTTCTTGTTTTCAAGTCATAAATTAGTATCTCTTATTTTTATAAGTTTAGTCCACTTTTTTATGGTCCTACCCATTTTAGGTCACGGGAGGAAGAAAGAGATTTATATCATGAGATGGCACGGGCAATTCACCTGGGTTTGTGATGCTGTCTTTGTACAGATCACTGCAGAGGATGTGATATACTCAAATTCCAGACATGTTCGAGGAGTGCCTACTCTGTGTGTGGTTAGGGGTAGGTGGGGCTGGGGAAGGTAGAATTTAAAGATCAGAAAGATAGAGTTTCTGTTCTTTTTTTTTTTTTTTTTTTTGAGATGGAGTTGTGCTCTTTCACCCAGGCTGGAGTGAAGTGGACCCAATCTTGGCTCACTGCAACCTCTTGCCCCCAGGTTCAAGCGATTCTCCTGCCTCAGCCTCCCGAGTAGCTGGCTTTCCAGACACCCACCACCATGCCCGGCTAATTTTTGTATTTTTAGTAGAGATGAGGTGTCACCATGTTGGCCAGGCTGGTCTCAAACTCCTGACCTCAGGTGATTCAGCCTCTCAAAGTGCTGGGATTACAAGTGTGAGCCACTGCTCCCAGTCGAGTTTCTGTTCTTTAGGACATGGCAAAGATGCTCTCTGCCTTTCCATTCCAACCCTAAAATCAGGTCTGAGATTTCTTTGCTTGTGGCTGTATTCTCCTTTTCAGTTGTTCCACCTTCTAGTTCTCATTCCTTCCTGTGAGGGGTTTCCAGCTGTCACAACCCTTGCCGGCCTCTGCTGCCAGCCTCAGTGCTCCCTGGGATTTCCTGCCTTCTTCTGTCCCGCCTTATGTTGATTCTTCTTGGCTTTTCATGTTAAGACTGACCAATGCTTCTTTTCTTTCCTTCTTTCTAATCCAATAGAAATAATCTAATAATTAAATAATTAATAATTTATATTTATGATTTAATAATAACCTAATAATTAGTAATCTAATAGATTATTCTAATAAAGTAATATCCTATGAAGAAGAAAAAGGTGCTCTTATCTACTTAGAAAGAAAGAAAAGAAGGAAAGAGCACCTTTTTCTTCTGCACAGGATATTACTTTACTAGATCCCTGGTCCTTGCTTACTTGTTTGCTCATGAGAAAAACCATGGATAGCTGTCAGAAGCCCCTTACTCCGGTCCTGGTTTCATTTCACTGTCCTATAACCTTGGGCAAATCACAGTTGAGGAGAGGGAGTCATTTTAATCAATGAAATATAGATAATCTATTTAGGTTTCTTCTAGTTCTAATATTTCAGAATGCATAACTGCTTGGATATGTTATGAAACTCAATGAATAAATGTGGTTAAGACTGTGGACAGAACGTTTGCAAGAGGAAAGAAGCTACATAGACACATATAGTCCCTGAAGTCTGTATTTTAGTAAAAGAACTCTTACTCATCCCTGCTCAAATGAGTGTGCCTATTCATGAAAACTGCCCAGGGTAGAGAGAAACCATTGAGAAGAAGTTGCTTATTCTAACCATTGACAAAAATCCTCCTTTATCAAACAGAAAGATTTTAAAAGTTGAAAATGTAAGATTTCTGTAAGGGTGCTACCAGAACTCAGGATGAACTGAGTATGTTTTATGTTTATTACAGTGAAAAAAAAAAACTTTTGCCACTTTTCATTTTGAAATAATTTAAAACTTACAGAAAATTTCAAGAATAGTACAAAGAACTCCTGTGTACCCTTTACATGGTGTTTATTCCACAATTGTTAATGCTTCATCATGATGATTTTTCATTCTCTCTTTCTATATACACATATTTTTAATAATACTTTAATGAAATAACTTTTTTAAATTCTAAAAAATGGTGATAATACATGTCCTGTAAAAATGTGAACTCTTGTTGTGAAATAAGATTTATGATTTGAAATCTATTTCTTCGGCCGGGTGCGGTGGCTCACGCTTGTAATCCCAGCACTTTGGGAGGCCGAGGTGGGTGGTTCACGAGGTCAGGAGATCGAGACCACGATGAAACCCCGTCTCTACTAAAAATACAAAAAATTAGCCGGGCATGGTGGCGGGCGCCTGTAGTCCCAGCTACTCAGAGAGGCTGAGGCAGGAGAATGGCGTGAACCCGGGAGGCGGAGCTTGCAGTGAGCCGAGATTGCGCCACTGCACTCCAGCCTGGGCGACAGAGCAAGACTCCATCTCAAAAAAAAAGAAAAAAAAAAAAAAAGAAAAGAAATCTATTTCTTCCTGTATTTTCTATTTCAAGCTGATATTGATGATCCTGTTAGTTTTTATGTTAATGTTAATAACAAGTCACAGAGAATGCTGGCCATCATTAACTTGAGATGACACAAGTCATTAATTCAGAATTTGACAAATAACCTAATGAGAAAGTATTTTGGATAATTCCTAATAAAATATTCATGTTTTATTTTACATACATTTTATTAAAATTTGAATAGATGAGTTTTAGAATATTTCTCCCTACAGCAGCTTCCTTATTCAGAAAAAAATATATACTAATGCATGCTAAGATGAAAATTCCAATTTAGTCACTTTTTGTATATGATACCTGTTTCTCAAAACTATTTAAGAGACATAAAGGATTTTACAAATTTATATTCTATTAATAGGTATCAGCTTAGAATAAGGAGGCATTCGGATTAGAAATTCAGAAATACAGTGTTCTATATATCAGGATCTCTTTCACCTTAAACTATTTTTCCATTACTGTCATGTTTAAATCTTTACCAAAAAATTGTATTTTGGTTTGTCAATAGTATGCTCTAACCTGACAGTACTATCATATGGATCTAGACTTCTAACTATGTATTTCACTGAGAATTACTTTTTATCAAAACTTCTAAAAATTTAGCCAGGTATGGTGGTACACGCCAGTGGCCCCAACTACTCAGGAGGCCGAGGTAGTAGGATGACTTGAACTCAGGAGTTCGATGCTACAGTGAGTCTTGATACAACTACAGTGCCACTGCACTCTAGTTTGGGCAGCAGGGCAAGACCCTAACTCAGAAAAGAAAAAAAAAAAAACTTTTAAATTTAAGAATATCATTAAATTATCAAAATAAGTACCACAAATCCCCACATCACATTAAGGTTGTCGACCAAGCTTCACCAATGAAAGAGAAACAGACTAAGTGTGCTACGCAGCTGCTTAGCAGGGATGAGGAACACAGAGCCTGAGAGGCCGTCTGCAAAGCCAGAGGGAGAGAAGAGCAACAGGTCCACAGCCTGGAGCTGCTGCAAGGGCCCCGAAACACCTCCAACCACCCAACCACGTGGACATCAGCTGCCATCTTCAGTGTGTGAAACATTTAAGGAATATTTAATAACCTAACACTTGGTCAAGCACTTAAAAAGGAAGATTTGTCGTATTAAGGGCTTCTCAAATGTATTTGGCTGCTTTGACACTTAAAGGAAATGCTTATCACTTGGAGAGCTAAAATGGGACAAATGTTACCATTTGCACACATATGACTTAATAGGGAAGAAAGTTGAACTTAAAATAATAATTCACACTTTTAAGCAAAACAATGTGAAGACACTGATAAGGGGGTTATTTTTAATTGTCCACACATTTTTAAAAATCAGATGACTGGTTTTTACTTTATAATGTAAAAAGTTTTAAAAATATAGGTATTTTATATTAAGTGAATTTTTATTCTTTGTAATTGCCACAAATTATGTGTTGGAGCCCACATTTAAAATCTCAAACACTGTAAACTTTAGAATGTGAACAGCTGGAGATGAGAGTCATACACATTACTTTCTGCAAGAGAAGCTAGAGCCATAACTGCAGTTATTGTTTCCATTATGTGCTGTAAATAGTAATAGTTTCCTGCTTCTAAAACGACTTCTGACATTCAGTTCTAAACCCATGGATGCATGTCTAAATGATGCCTGTAAAAGCTCATCCTTCTACAGAAATAAATAGTAATAGCTCATTAAAAAAAAAACTATTAAAAGAACTTTAGTTCAGTTAATAGTCAGATGTGCTGCTCTAATGGATGAAGAAAGCTTATCCAAAATACAAATAGGCACACATAAATAAGCAGAGTGAATCTTCAGGATTCTAGATCAATACTCTGAGCATCATACACATGTTCTAGGTGCTCACTGGCCCTTAAGAACAGTGGCATTTGTTCCAATTCAAAGTCATGCCCAGGATTGACCAGTCCTTGGTATGTGCTCCCCTTGATTTGAAGTGTAAATTTCTGGGGAGCAGGGATCATTTCTGTTGCATGTTCTATACCATAATGATGACACCACAGTGAAAAATTAAGACAAAGGACAAAAACCACCACTATAGCAGCAGCATGAGAATACTTTTGACAAGGTATGTACATTTCTCATGCAGAATTCTAATATGAGATAGGTGATTCCAGAGAACTTCAGTCGTTATATCACAGTTTGATTACTGCTAAGCTCCCTTTCCGATGGAAGAAAACCAGAAAACAAACAAACAAAACCAAAACCTTGGCTATATATTTATCGTGGAAATTCAGCATGAGGGCTATTGTGAAAAAAACGCTTCTCTTGGAAACGGGATAACTGCCATTTGAGCCGCAAACTAAAAGCCTCTCAGAAAATGGAAGTTGACAGTGTATGACACAATAATGGTGTATGAATGTAATAGCGAAGGCTGAAATATGAATACTATATTTGTGGAATTGATACAATTGAGAATAAATTATATACTTTTTGGCTGCAACTCATTTAGAAGAGTTTGAGTTTTAAATTTTAAAATAATTACAACTATACTTCATGGCTGATCATCTTCTATTTGCAGGGTGGGGACATAGATTACCATCTAATTTTCAAACTATTGTTTTGAGATAAAAATAATATCTTTAGATTTTATTAAAATAAGTATACATAACATTATTCTCCCAGTGCCGGGAAACTGTAAAAGCTTCAAATACTATAAAATATCAAACTCCAGGAAAATTTTAGGAGCTACATATTTTACACATAGAAAAATAATGCTTCTATACACAAGCTCTCTTAACATTCTAAATATCTAGATAATAATGAAAATAAAGGGATACAAATTGGATGCTCCAGGTTGTTATTAAGAGATTCTGAGGCATATAGTAACTGTCCATGGGAAAGCAGGTTATAAGAGAAAGGAGGTATAGCTGCTAGTGAGTGGATAATAGAGATTCCTGGATTTAGGAAAATGTTTCAAAGGTAATGCAAACAGTTGGAAACAATTCCAAGAAACATAAAACTATCTACTCTGCATGCTATAGATTGGGTCACCATCATAAATTCTTTCATGAAAAATGTTTTACTGTAGTTTATTGATCTTTTTTTAATGGAAGGCAACGGGAAAATGATATTATGATGTTCAAAATACCATTGAAAACAGCTTTGCTGGAGTGTCCCACTGTCTATTACAAATACACTGAAATTGGAGTAAATAGGAAAATACTTTCAGCAGACTGTTATTTATGTTCCAGTGTTATACAACTGTCAATAAAAATAATGTTTATTGGTTTAAGCAGGAACAGAAGTGTTTCATCTGCAAAGGTGCTGCCCAAGGCTTGTGCTGAGATCTGGCCGGATCATTTGTAAGTCTCATGAAAGCGAGAACATTATTTCTTTCTGAAATAATAGGCAATAATGGCTTTATTAAACTAAGGAGCTCTCAGTTAGGTCAAATCTGTAATTATATTCGACCAAAAAATGTAGACCAAGACTTTAATTCAAGATTTAATAGCAGTTTCTCATTTACGGAAATTAGTGTAAGTGTGCTCTTTGTGATAGCTAATACATACAGTTAGTTAGCTTTTCTCAGTTACATTTTCAGCATTGACCTCGGAGTTAGAAAGAAAAAACAAGTACACTCATGTGTAAAATCAAGAGTCATTGACTAATTCTATATCTTCTGGATAACACATTCATCAATCTGATCATACTCAACTGCCAATGTCTGGTTCATAAGATTATGAAGCAGAAATTTCTAGGTAGTTGCTCTAGGAAGGCACCTGAAAGGACTGGAAATTGTTTTAATTCCTCAAAGTGCTTTGTATAATCCTGGATTCTAGTTGAATGTTTTATTTTGTTGGGGGAAATTTTGAGTTGTTTGATTTCAAAATCCTCTCAAGGTATCTTAAAGGGCTTTATAGAATAATTTTTGTAACAAGCCCTTAGACAAAAGAATTAAGAGCATTGGGATCATGAATGAAATTGAAGGCTAGCAATCAAAGCAACTTGTAGGCCAGGATTGGTGGCTCACACCTGTAATCCCAGAACTTTGGGAGGCTGAGACAGGCAGATTGTTTGAGCCTGAGCCCAGGATTTCAAGACCACCCTGGCCAAAATGGTGAAACCCCGTCTCCATGAAAAGATGCAAAAATTAGCCAGGTGTGGTGGTGCATGCCTGTGGTCCCAGCTACTTGGGAGGCTGAGGCAGGAGGATTGCTTGAGCCCAGGAGGCACAGGCTGCAGTCAGCCAACACTGCCCCACTGCACTACAGCCTGGGTGACAGAGTGAGACTCTGTTTAAAAAAAAAAGCAATTTGTAAACTAATATTTTATAAAAAATAAAAAGCAATAATTATTGAAATATCTGTACCTTGGTTAAGGCTAAAACCAGAGTCTACCCAACCACCAAAAGAACAACAGAGATCTACCAATGCAAGTCAGTAATTCATCAGATGAGCAATGCATGGGGATGCACCTGGTCCCATAAAGTTAGCAATTCTGATAGATCATATCAAAAAGTTCAAACCAAAAATTTTTTACTTGTTTTGATCCCTGGTTCAAATGGATGCTGTGAGTATTGTGAAGCATTAAAGAAAGGCAACATTACTTAATGAACACTTGCTAAATGTCAGCCTCTAAAAAGACAAAAAGAATTAAGACACAATATATGATTTAAAGGAGATGCCTAGTGAGAAAGACAAACATGAACTAATGACTGATGAGATGAGGAAGGGCCATTCCAGGGGAGTTGGGGAGGTCACAGCCAGAAACGCCTCAATGTACCAGATGGGGAAGGAAGAAACGCAATGCAGTGAGTGCTGAACATGCTTTCAAGGAGCTTGGCTGTGAGGGGAAAAGAGAGGACCATGCTACGGAGATAAGCAGAGTGGAAAAGGGCTTTGTTTTTTATTCTGTTTGCTTTTAAGATTTTAAAGATATTTCTTCACATATCTAGGCTATGGGAGGGCACCGACGGAGAGGAGCAGAGGAGACAAGAAGAGAAAGAGAGGGAGAGGGAATGAATATTTAATGGAACATCCTGGGATAGATGAAAGAGAGCTGAACAACTAGATAAGGTCTTAAATTTATGTCTTCTTTTGACTTAAGAAATGTCAAAATCGAAATGTTTTATTTTGTGACCACTGTTTTCAAGATGTAATTCCAAAATAAACTCTTAAGAAGTCTAAATATTTTGAATAAAATGAAGTTCATGTACCCCTAATTTAAATGCAAAAAAAATAATATTATTTGAAGGAGACAAATGACATACTATATGATATTAAATATGACTCCTTTAGATTTAATAAAATAATTTAAATATTCTTAGTATTACAGTACATCAAATGTGATTTAAGTCTGATTTTTCTCCAAGGAGGAATATTTTTTGAAGCTGATTCATAAATTACACATTGTACCCTGACAAAACGATCATTTCATGGCATTTGCATCAAACCCATTATCTTATGTTCTGTTGCCTAGCTACTGGAATTCTGAAGTTTAATGGCTTTTAGATGGATATTGAAATTTCAAAAGGAATTTCAGCTATGTAGTCTACAGAAAGAAAAACTGTTGGACGCATCTGTCTACTTAAATTTTCAAAGGAAATTTCTTTGTTTACAAAGTCAGAATTCTAAGTTTTGGAGAAGAGTGTATCGATTTTCAGTGGAGGACATTTAACATCACATATCAAGTCATACTAAATTCACACCAGTTTTTTTGTTTTTGTTTGTTTTTACTATGGATGTGGAGATAATAAAAATCTTTTCTTTGTCTTTCTAAAATGTTTAAGGCTTTAAATCTATGGTTAAGGTCCTGCTTCATTTGTATAAGTCTGCCTATAATACACGCATGCATGCATATTTATAGTAAGTACTTAGACTTACCTGTTCCCACGCAAACACATGTTGATTATAATAATACTGAATTTGTTCATTTGCAATGTTAATGCACAGCTGCTCGAAGGAATTTTTTTTGAAATTTTCAAAGCCAAATATATCAAGAATGCCAATGCTCAACTCATCACCATTCCCACTAGAAGAATTGAAGAGGCATTATTTTGAGTTATTTCCTGAAGAGGTAATGTAAAACAGGGAATCTTAGAGTTACCATTTGTGACTGAACTAAGAAACTACTATAAGAACATACACTTAGAGTGAAACTTTCTTAACTGAAATAGTTTCTCTCTGTAGCACATAAAGATAATGGCAGATATTGATTTTTATATGAAAATGGAACAATATTTTCCTTGAACTATAGAAACCACTCTGATACTTTTATATACTGAAACAAAAGAAACTTTTTCTTCTCCTAAGAACAAAGTCACAGGCTTGAGTGAGTCAGGAATTACAAGAACAACTTGGGTAGCAATTAGAACACAGCAAAAATATATTCAATAAAAACTCTCCCAGGAAAGCAAAAATTCTGTTAAAAAGTGTAGTCTTTCATTTTAGGAGAACAATTTTGAAAATCTTACTAAAAAGATCTTAATTATTTTAAAGAATTGTTATTTGTTTTTGGATCATTTGCTTATAATTTTTTAACATAGAACAAATACCAACCTGGAGAAAGATACAAATACATAGGGATTTATTTTTACATTTAAATACTTTAAAATACAATTAAATTCTATTTTACAATTAAGTATTTCAAATATATATTTTTTTTTTTTACTATTGGTCAAAAGGTTTACTCCTCTCCAAAGAAATATATACATTGTAGAGTTATTTTGATGTGAATTATAAAAAGAAAGTACAAAAGCTTCTCTTTGTGTTCATCATTTAGGTGTTCCAGGGTTACACTTAGTATTATGTAAGGAAGTGATTTGGAAATGACAGTCAGCAACTGCACACTGTGAGCTGAAGGATCCGCTCTACATTTGGAGGAAGCAACTGAATTCAAAATCCAGGCTGTAGAATACTTTAAATATGTGCTGAGATGGACAAAAGGAAAGCTATTTGAGTATTTCTGAAAGTTCTTATTTTGAATAATAATTCTGTATTATTGTATGAGGCAAGATGTCTAGTTAAAACTTATGCTGGTTTAGTCAAGATTATTATCCTTTTACAATCTCTTTGCCCCACAGGATCCCACAGAGATAAATATTTAACTAATTGCATAAAAAAGTGTTAGAAGCAGGAGGGACCTTACAAATAATCTAGTTCAGAGATTCTTAAAGTAAGATCTATTAATGGCTTTCAAGAGGACTGGAATCATAAGCGTGCAATATTTTCGTGGGCACATAGAAATATATCTATTTTTTATCTTTAAGTGAAGGAAATAGGCAGTTTTCAAGACATTCTTAAAAGGCTCCAAGATACACCCCAACAACTAAGACCACTGACTTGTCATTCAATGCCCCTATTTAACAGTTGAGGAGGGAAAGACCCAGACAAATGCAGTAAGTTGCCCAGTGTCCCATAACGAGTTAGTGGCAAAGCCCAGCATACAACATACGCTGTTTAAAATCTTAGTGTAGAACTTAACAAAGTTGAACTAAATTATTTCAATTGGTCTCCCTTTAGTTTTTAGACTTTCTGTAAAAAATTTTAAAATCTAAGATTTGGATGGTTTTCATTAGTGAATGAAAAGGAAAGTTGCCATTTAGTATATTTAGTATATGTACATTTAGTATATAGGCTACAGTGGATATAGTAGATCCCCCTTCTGGGTAGGTATCATTTAGTGCCAAACATGTAGATGATAATTAACAAAATGAGGCCAAATCTCTAAATATCTCGCCATCTTGCCTACATTTTCTGGAATATACAGATAATAAAAATCCCTGAATATTTTCCATTTTCATATGAATGCTTGACATAATATAGATGACCATACCAGAACATACAACCATTTTGACCATTACATTATAATGGGAAAATGGTATAGATAGTACCCAGGAGGTACAGAAGCAATTTTGAGAGACACAAAGTTGAGAACATGGAGAAATAATGGATAAGCTCTTAGACAGTTTGACTATACATAGTATAATGGTGTGGTATGTATTTTAGTGAAAAAAAAAATAATAAATTGCATATTGAAATGTGTATAAATGGTCTTTTATGCTTGGTAAGCAAGTGTGAATGAGGTGATCTTATGATAGGCATCCATCTTGCTTTTCCACATGCAAAATTCTAAAGATTATGCCATTTATCACAGAACAAAGCTTTAGATGTAAGGACTTGTGTCTGTGTATAAGCCCTGCCTATAGAGAGCACTCAGTCAGTGGTGGCTGTAATTATCTTTAAGAAGGAAGGATCTAGACTTAAAGTCAGATAACAATGCTTACGTCATGGCTCTGCCATCTACTATTACCTACATTTATCTAGTGCATTTCTGAACCAAATTTCATTGGAGTTACAGTGAGGCTGTAATGGCGTTACAGTGAGAGTTAAAATATGAAAATAAAGTTTTCCTTTATCTTCAAAGTTTAATTTAAACCTTCAAAATAAAAACAAAGGACTGCTGAGCTGACATTTTATACAAGCATAAAATGGTATATGCTTCATGGTACAACTTCTAATTAAAAAACCTATTAGTTCATAGTAAGATGTTACATTTTAAGAATTCACTTTCTATTGTGTTATTCATGTTGCTACAGGTTTTATGTTGCAGCAACTTAAAAATTTTATAGTTAAGTGGCATTATGAGGTGGAACTACTAGGAAGTGAAGCTTATCTACTAAATTATCATTTTAATAATTTAATTATATCAATTATAGAAACATCTTGAAAGAGATCTATACAAAACAATCAATCAGAAAATAGACTTACATCAACTGACATTTGGGAAAAAATGTTTCTGTAAAAATTTTTACCTTGGTGATGAGTCATGCTTCAACAAACTGTTAATGCAATTGACTATCCAACTAAAGAGACGTCCGTATAAAGTTTTAGCCATAGCATCCCTGACATCAGTAGCTTTTTCTACAGTATTGGGTCGTATAATTGTTTCTCCTCTAGTGACCACACAGTGGGACGTGAGAGCTTCTTGTAGCTCATCTGCCTGAATGCAAAGCAAAGAAGCACCTGAAAAACAAACAGATGCATTGTTAGAAGAAATTATGGCAATGAGGTCACTCCCCAAAAATGAAAATGTCTTAATCTGCCTTCTTCAAATGACATGAATTAAATGTGTGGAGATTATGTAATGTAAAAATACGATACTATTCAACATGAGTCCTATGTCTCTTTTTGATCATTTTTCTCAACTTTTCTCAGCTGGTTAAACTTAGGCTACTGCATATTATAACACAACCCAAATCACACTGGCTGGCAGAGTAATACAGCTGCACAAGCAAGTGGTTGTTTAGGTGATGTCAAATATAGTTTCATTAAATTATGCCAAATAATTTTAAAACATAATGAATAGATTTGGCATAATTTGGATACCATTATTATATACACATTTTGAAAATGTAGAAATTAACTGGAAGGTTACTTAGACTTCAGGGGTATACCTCAATAAATGTATTTCAAGTACCTTCTGCAATACACAACCGAAAGAGCATAAACGTATCGTGACATTCATGTACTTATACTTGACATTCATGGACATATCATCCTAATTTTTATTTTTTTATTTTTTATTTTATTTTATTTTATTTTTGAGACAGAGTCTCGCTCTGTCGCCCAGGCTGGAGTGCGGTGGCGCAATCTCGGCTCACTGCAAGCTCCGCCTCCCGGGTTCACGCCATTCTCCTGCCTCAGCCTCTCCGAGTAGCTGGGACTACAGGCGCCCACCACCGCGCCCGGCTAATTTTTTGTATTTTTAGTAGAGATGGGGTTTCACCGTGGTCTCGATCTCCTGACCTCGTGATCCGCTCACCTCGGCCTCCCAAAGTGCTGGGATTACAAGCGTGAGCCACCGTGCCCGGCCTATCATCCTAATTTTTAGTTTCATACTTCAATTATTAAATTTTGTTAAAATTGGCTGCTTGAACAAACATTTATTTGGCATTTAATGTTGATTACATTTCATGGAGAATTTAAAATTAATAACAGTTTAACTCAGTGAACAAAACTCATTTTTGAATATAATAACCATCTTTAACCAAAACTATTACATGACAAATTGGCTAATTTTTCAAATCTGTTGTTCTCCTTTTAAAATATTTTGAACATTTTAAATTTACTTTCAGCACTTGTGACAAGATGTTTCTCGGTTATGTGGCTAAGATTGTTAAACCCTATATTTTTTCATATTGTGGAAGTACTATAGGCTCATTGCAGAAATTTTACCTTCTAAGTTAACATTCTGCATTTCTTTCCTTCTAGGCATATTTACTACCATTAGTCTACACAAACATTTTATATCAATAACATCTTATGCATTTCCCATTTTGTTCAATATTGTCTGTAAATATGCTTTAATTTGCTGCATAATATTCTGACAAATAAAAATACCAGAATTTTTAAGAAATGTGTTTATATTTTGTATTTTTTTACATAGTTGCCTAATTCAGAATTTTCAAAAATGTAAATAAATGAGACAAAGTCTCGCTCTGTCATCCAAACTGGTGTGCTACAGCACAATTATGGCTCACTGCAGCCTCAACCTCCTGGGCTCAAGATATCCTCCTACCTCAGCCTCACATGCAGCTGGGACCACAGGCGCATGACAACCTGCCTGGCTAATTATTATTATTATTACTTGGTAGAGATACTGTTTCACCATGTTGCCCAGGCTGGCCTCAAACTCCTGGGATCAAGAAAGTTTTTTTTTTTTTTTTTTTAGATGGAGTCTTGCTCTGTCGCCCAGGCTGGAGTGCAGTGGCGTGATCTTGGCTCACTGCAAGCTCCGCCTCCTGGGTTCATGCCATTCTCCTGCCTCAGCCTCCCAAGTAGCTGGGACTACAGGTGCCCACCACCATGCCTGGCTATTTTTTTGTATTTTCAGTAGAGACGGGGTTTCACTGTGTTAGCCAGGATGGTCTCGATCTGCTGACCTCGTGATCTGCCCGTCTTGGCCTCCCAAAGTGCTGGGATTACAGGCGTGAGCCATCGGGCCTGGCTGAAAGTTTTTTTATATATACTATTTAACTGCTCTTCAAAAACTCTGAACCAATTACACTCCTCTCAGCCAAATAAAACACCAATAATTTCAATTCAATTTCATGGACATCAGGGACTATCATTTTTCTAAAATAGCCAATTTGATAGAAGAAAATGTTTTCTATTTATTTGTAATTGATTCCTAGTGAAGCTGAATACTTTTTTCTTTCATATTTTTATTGGTAACTTGTGTTTCTTAGTTTGAAAATTGCAATATTTTCATTGATATGTTCATCTTTTCCTGATCAATTTATATGAGCCTCTTCACAGCTTAAAGAAATGCTTTGATATGTATGTTGCAAATATTTTCCCTCAGTTTCATTTGTACTGCAATTTTATTTATGTTTTCTTTTTTTAGTATAAATGTTTTAATTTTTATGTAGTCAAATATCCATTTTTTAAAGAAAATAATTTGTGCTTTTGATTTTCTACACATAAACTTCAAGTCCTTTCTCCCCTCAATATTATATAAATCAATTCCAGTCTCTCTTTTTATTTTTTTGCATTTAAATTTATGTATGTTTGGAGTTCATTCTGATATACAGCATATGAGAATGATTCAAATTCCTCCTCCCCAAAATGGTTAGCCAGTTCCCTACAATACTGATTCCTTAGTGATTTGTAATGCCATTTTTGGTAATATACTTTGGATCTGTTTCTGAACAGTGTCTCCCACTGATCTGTATGTCTATTTCTGTTCCTACATTGTTTATTTATTTGACCTACATTTATTGTCTACTACATGCTAGGCATTTTACCTGGGGATATATTGCTAAGTACAATACTTTCTAAAACAAAGCACTAGTCTTGATTATCTTTATCCAGCAGGAATGGGAAGCCAATAAGAAATTTAAGCAGGAAGAGAAAAGGAGGAGGAGGAGCAGAAGGAGAAGGAGGGGGAGAGGGAGGTGATGGAGAGGGAAAGGGGGAGACTGAGAGAGCCCACTGATAGATGGGTTATATGGTTTCTGAAAGAATTGTGGAGAATGACCTGGAAAAAATCAATTCTTGATGTGAAATGAACAACTGGGAGGTCACTTAGTTCAGGTGAGAGGTGATGTTGTTTTTGATGAGAATGGTGACAATGATGATACAGAGAAGTGGTCAGATTTCAGAGATATTTATAGGACAAAATGGTCAGAACTGGTGCTTAACTGAAACAAGGCTCTTGTAAAACCATATGGAAATGCAGCCTTGGTTTGGACATAATTCCTTATAACTTTCAATTAGAAATCATTTTAATGTAAATTAATAAAGTTTCTACTTTCCATGAGTGGTTATTCCAGAAAGTATGTTAATTTTAATGATATTCATATTAATATCAACATTTTGTAATCTATATGACTGTATTCTGTTATGCAGAAATAGGTTCTCGATCATCAAAATCATTTTTTAGTATGGTTGTTTCTAGGTATACTCTTATCTACAACCTATCTCTATTGCAACTCATTCCATTGGCTGCTGCTAGCTCTTCTGAATATGATCAGATGTGAGATTTACTTATCAATGGAGTTGTAGGGTTATTCCTTCTACTTCTGATAAGTTAATATCATACATGCCAATTAAAAATTTTTATATATGGAAAATTAGAACATGTTTCCTCGAGGTTTCCAGGCACATGCCAGTCACTACAGGCAAATTCCATACACTTGTGCTACTGTATTACCACACTGGCTCCAGAGACACAGTGGGATAGCATTTATAGGGATGTTGGGGACAGGTCCAGACCAGGATAATTTGGCACTTAGCCCCCTAAAACTACCCCATCTCATTCTGTTCCTAAGCATAAATCAGGAAAAAGTATATAAATAAAAATTTGTATCATGATTCTCCATTTTGTGTGTGTGTGTGTGTGTGTGTGTGTGTGTGTGTTTTGAGACAGAGTCTTGCTCCGTTGTCCAGGCTGGAGTACAGTGGCACGATCTCGGCTCACTGCAACCTCTGCCTCCCGGGTTCAAGCGATTCTCCTGCCTCAGCCTCCTCGAGTAGCTGAAACTACAGGCATGTGCCACCACACTTGGCTAATTTTTGTATTTTTAGTAGAGACAGGGTTTCACCATGTTGGCCAAGCTGGTCTCAATCTCCTGACCTCAGGTGATCCACCAGCTTCGGCCTCCCAAAGTACTGGGATTAGAGGTGTGAGCTTTTGGAACAGGAGTGATTCTCCATTTGTTATTATTAATGAAACAGCAAATATGCAATTATGAAAGCATATGCCAACATTAAAAATAAAATAACAGGGCATACTAGGCAATACTAAATAGAAAAAAGCTGTGCTGTTGAAAATATTAATGGAAAACCTTAAATTACTGGAAATAATTTATCAAACTCTACTATTAAGAAAAACTTAATTTGAAGCAAATACTATGACATGCTTCTCTTGTGTAGAAATAATCACAAAATTAATCAACCCAGGACAAATGGGTGTAAAATCCATCTAGTATGAAAACATACAGGTCTTTATTACTTGTAAAATGGTATAGATGCTAAATCTATAAGACAATAACATAATTCTTTTTCAGATTAGTTTACTGAATTTTAACTATACTATCTGTGCTTTTATATCGAAATGTAAATAGCTCCCAAAATAGTCGTAAAAGCCTAGTCTTTAGAAATGTTTTCTACAGTAATCAGTTAATTTGTAAGCATGAAGATGTTTTAAGTAGCGGACTTTTAAATTTTAATTTTACACACATTAAATCTGAGTATTCTTTTAAGGATTCTAGGTTAGCACAATTGCTTGAAATGATCCTTATGTGATACTTATGGTATGTCATAAGACTCTGAAAGATTTCAGTTTTGAATAGAAGATAATAAAACTTACAGTTCTCCAGGGCTGTATGATTAGAAATGTGGCTCTTGTCAATCTGGTGTTCAGTTGCCACAGAAGAAAATTCAATGTTGCCAACATTCAAGATTGAAGCGAGTATGCTGTATATACTACCAAGTTGCTGAAACACACCATAGAAACATTGGCATCATTCTTCCCTTGAGTACAGCCAACCAGTGACCATGGCTGGGGACAGACTGGAAGAGAACCCTCAGGCCCTATCATATCTATCCACAGACTATGATGACGCCACACTGAGATCCAAGTAGGCTCAGCCTCATTCATTATTTTAACCTCAGAGGTTAGCATAGTGCCTGTTACCCAGTAAGTGCTTAAAAATATTTTATAAAGGCAAATATGAATAAAAAATAAAAATGAGAAGCTGTTCTCAGAGGAAGTAGAAATGCCTCATTCATTAGGCCATAGATAAATCTATCCATGCAGAATTTAATTTCAGAACTTAGTGTGGTTGTTACCATATGGATTTTCCTTGAGGCCATCTTGAAAGTGAGGCTATATGTATGAATAAAGGAGAGCTAAGAAAGAAAAATCAAAAGATCCCAGGACCAAAATCAAAGGATATGTGTCATTTAAATGTAAGCATTAAGATTTTTTTTTTCTTTTTTGAGACAAAGACTCACTGTTGCCCAGGCTGGAGTGCAGTGGCACTATCTCAGCTCACTGCTGCCTTTGCCTCCTGGGCTCAAGTGATCCACCCACCTATGCCTCCTGTGTAGCTGTACAGTTGCATGCCACCATGCCCAGCTAATTTTTTTTTTCTTTGGTATTTTATAGAGACAGGGTCTCACCATGTTGCCCAGGCTGGTCTCGAACTCCTGGGCTCAATCGATCTGCCCACCTTGGCCTCTGAAAGTGCTGGGATTATTGGTGTAAACCACTGTGCCAGGCCACATAAGAATTTTATATGACAGCATAGAGTTTATAGTAGTTATTACTTCTTTAACATACACTCCTAATTAAGGTACATTAAATTACATTCAGAAACACATAACACACACATATATGATTCTTTTGGGAGAAACTGGAGGCATTTATCAGGGAGTCTCTGGTAATTCTAGCTCTTCAACTATGTTCATGGTGCAGTGAAGTACAGGAAAGAGGCAACATTCTTTACTGTTTTTACAAGTTGCTGCATCTATTCCAGCCCAGCTCCTACACTTAACAAAGGTGATTATTCCATTCACTCCCATATTCCAAGTCCAGATAAAAGCTGGATATGAAAAAACATCTTCAAGGACATGCATTTACTCATACATAATATATATATATATATGTAATAAATATATAAACAACAAATATATTTGTTGAATGAATATCTATGTGGGATATCTATTCATTGATCTAATAAAAACATATTTTATGCCGGGCACTGTTCTAGTCACAGGTAATTCAGTAGCAGATAGGCTAAAGATCCTGGTTTCCTTGGGGTGTTCAGGCTGTGGAGAGGCAGACAGTAGGAAAATAAGCAAATAAATAACATGATATGTTCAGAAAAAAAAACCACAAGGGCTATGAAGAAAATAGAGCCAAGAGGTGCTAACTTAATAAAGAGGAGAGTTCCTAGGAAAGGATGGGCAGGCTTTTTCAGTTAGGAGGTCAGAGAAGGCTGCCCTTAGAGGAGGCCATCAGGAAGTTGAGGCCTGAATGACAGGAAGGCACCAGACATGAACTATTCTAGGCAGAGGACAGCAAAGGCAAAAACCTTCCTAGAGGAAAGAAGGAAGACACACGAGGGCTGGAAGAGGGTGAGGATGAGGGGGAATGGTGCAGTAAGAACTCAGAGAGGTAAGCCTAGGGAAGACCACCCAGGCTCCCTGGGCCAACAGAAAGAGCTTGGAGCTGGGCACCATGGCTCACACCTGTAATCCCAGCACTTTGGGAGGCCGAGGCGGGCGGATCACTTGAGGTCAGGAGCTTGAGACCAGCCTGGCCAACATAGTGAAACTCCGTCTCTATTAAAACTACAAAAATTAGTGGGGCGTGGTGGTGTGCATCTGTAATCCTAGCTACTCGGGAGGCTGGGGCAGGAGAATCACTTGAACCCAGGAGGCGGAGGCTTCAGTGAGCCGAGATCATGCCACTGCACTCCAACCTCGGTAACAGAGTGAGACTGGGCTGCAAAAAAAAAAAAAAAAAGCTTTGATTTATGTGCTAATTGCCAGAGAAAGCTACCAGAGATTTCAGAGTGGGAAGCAACATTATTTTTGTGTTTTAAATGGATGAGTCTAGTTATCCTGTGAAACTGAGTGGATTGGGGCAAGATGGAAAACTCAGGAGGCTACTGCAATGGTCTAGGTGAGAGATGACAGTGGCTTGGATATAATAGTAAATGGTAGAGATGGAAAGAAGTAAATGGATGTAGGGTGTATTTCAGAAGTGTAACAATACATATGCTGATATATTAGATGTAGATCATTTTTCTAAGGAAACTCTGATAAGGAATTAGCATTTGTAATATGTATAACTTGCAATGAAGGAACCAGCATGGGCTTTCATGGCTTTCAGGTGGAAAAATTCATACAGCATCTGATATTATGCTGTATTTTTCTTGAGGAAACTATAGGCCTTAGAAAAAAAAAAACCCTATTAAAAAGTGGGCAAAGGATATAAACAGACACTTCTCAAAAGAAGACATACATACAGCCAACAATCACATGAAAAAAGCTCAATGTCACTGATCATTAGAGAAATGCAAATCAAAACCACAATCAGATACCATCTAACACCAGTAAGAATGGTTATTATTAAAAAGTCAAAAAATAACAGATGCTGGCGAGGTTGTGGAGAAAAAGGAACGCTTCTACACTGTTGGTGGGAGTTTGAATTAGTTCAACCATTGTTGAAGACAGTGTGGCAATTCCTCAAAGACCTAAAGACAGAAATACTATTTGACCCAGCAATTCCATTACTGGGTATATAACCAAAGGAATATAAATTTTTCTATTATAAAGATACATGTATGCATATGTTCATTGCAGCACTATTCACAATAGCAAAGACATGAAATCAACCTAAATGCCCATCAATGATACATTGGGTAAAGAAAAAGTGGGACATATACACCATGGAATACTACGTAGCCACAGAAAAGAATGAGATCATGTCCTTTGCAGGGACATGGATGGACTGGAGGCCATTATCCTTAGCAAAATAGCACAGGAACAGAAAACCAAATACTGCATATTCTCACTTATAAGTGGGAGCTAAATGATGAGAATACAGGGACACATAGAGGAGAACAACACACACTGGGACCTATTGGAGGTTGGAAGGTAGGGGGCGTGGCACAGGGTAGGAGGAGGGAGAGGATCAAGAAAAATAACTAATGGGTACTAGGCTTAATACCTGGGTGATGAAATAATCTGTACAACAAACCCCCATGACACACGTTTCCCTACATTAATAAACCTGCACATGTACCCTGAACTTAAGTAAGTTTTTTTAAATGTGTTTTTTTACCCTAGATAAGGATGTTACCAATATAATGAGTATAAAACTGGTCTATGAACTTGGAAGTATATAAAATGATGCAGAATTCCATCATAAAGTTTAAGGGATTGGTTGAATCCGTAAAATAGTGAAGAGGCTTGGCTGTATATAGAGTTGCATCTCCAAATCCTACCTACCCAAAACTGCAGAAAAATTCTTCAGAGAGGTTATAATGAAAATTCAGTAGGAATAACACCTGAAATATGCCCAGGAGAATGTATGATACACCAGGTATCACAACTAAATATCAGCTGAAAGGTACATCTTGGGGTTCCCCATCTGGATTTGATGAGAATAGACCCAGATCTGTGGCTTGGATTAAATGACCTTAAAATAGTGGTCCTCAATTGTGGGGAAAGGAGCAACAACTCTGCCCTCACAGGACATTTGGCAATGTTTGGAGACATTTTTGGTTGCTACAAATGGGGTTGGAGTGCTACTGGCATCTACAGAGTAGGGATCAAGGGTGCTGCTAAACATCCTACATCGCACAGAAGAAACCCCACAAGAATTACCTGGCCCCAAATGTAAATAGTACTGAGGTAGAGAAACCTTGTCCCAGAAAAACACAGGATCTAGATTTTGGAGAAAGTCTCAAAATGCTTTGTCCCCAAAGAATAGTCCTGAACTTTTAGTCTCAGCTCATAATCCCAGGAAAATATAAAAATAAGAATAGAGGTATTGAAGTAAATGAAATCTGTAGTATCTGTTGTGGGTTGAATTGTGTTCCCCTCAGATTCATATGTTGAAGTCCTAAGTCCCAGTACTCAGAACGTGGTCTTATTTGGAAATAGGCTCATTGCAAATGTAAATAGTTAAGATAAGATCATACTGGAGTAGGTTGGATTCCTAATCTACTATACTGGTGTCTGTTTAAAAGAACATCATGTGAAAAGACAGACACACACAAGGAGAACACCAGGTAAAGACAAATTTAGGTGGAGATGGGGTGATAGACCTGCAGTACAAGAATACCAATGATTACTGGGGAACCACCAGAAACTGGGAGTGGAGCATAGAACAGATTCTGCCTCACAACTCTCAGGAGAAACAAACCCTGTCCACATCCTAATCTCAGACTTTGAGCCTCCGGTGCTGTCAACAATAAATTTCTGTGGTTTAAGCTACAAGGTATGTGGTAGTTTGTTATGGCAGCCCTAACAAACTAATGCTTTTTTTTGGTTAAATTTATGAATAAGATACGTAATCTTGGAATAATCAGTGTGTTTATTCTTAAATATCTAAAACTGTTAATATGTGAGACATAGTAAAGATCTTATTAGTGACATAGTAAATCACCTATTAGTCTTACAACTTAAATTTAAATACTTATTTGATATTACACTTATGACTTTAATTTGAAAAGCAGAACATATTTTGATTGCAAACTGCATTCAAATGTAAAAGACAACTTGATTTACTACATTAATAATTTTGAATTATTAGATCTTCTTATGCACTAGTAAGTTTAAGTGCATAAGAAGATTTGGTAAATTATTAGAAAGTTTAGAAAGCACTTATCAGTCCTCGTAAGCCTGCTCTGTCCATCATTTGGAGCATTCAAAAAACTGAGATGTACTAAATTTTTATATAAGTTCACGTGTTTAAGAGAATTTAGTTATGTTTGTTTAGGGCAATGTAAAGTTATGTTTATGAGTTAAATGAATAAAGAACAACTGAGTTTTTTTTCTATTCTTATACAAAAAACTGTTGGGTTCACAAATTGAATAAAATGATGAGTGAGCAGAACTTAAAAGCTTAAGAAAAAATCTAGATATAGGTACATGGTTTCAAAATCATTAATACATATACTGAATTAATTAAACATAAGCAACTGTAAATTGTCCTTTCTGAGCACAAGCATGCCTTCTTTGGATATTAAAAACAACTAACAGGTGAACTGCCTGCATTTAGTTGCATATTTATCCGTCAAGGTGGGGTCATACCTAGACTCAAAAACATGATTTGTGCACAGCTTGCCTGTGGCATTATCCTCTTCTTGACCAGTCTCCGTGCCTCTGGTCTTGCCACTCACCAATCCGTCTTCCACATGGCCGTCAGAGTGACTTTTCTTGTAGGCAAATCACATCATCCTATGTCTCCAGTTAAAATCCTTCAATGGCCCCTATTCCCCTAACAATAAGCCTCCAGCTTCCTACTAAGGCATGAGAAGGAAGGTGCCGCATCTTCTTGTGCCTGACTGCCTGTCCATTGTCATTTCCAGCTAGTTTTCTTTGACGTATTTCAGCCAGCCAAATTCCTCGTAGGTTCCCAAGCATTCCAGGTTATTTTGTTAATTTCATGTCTCAGTTCTGGCTTATGCTGTTCTTTTTTCCCATTCTGGGGTGTTCTTTTTTCCATCCCAGACTTCATGTTTCCATGAAATTCTCTGCTGTCATAGAGTTGACTACATTTTATTGAAATGATGCCTAGTGTATATTTCTTCTATCAGATTATAAACTTACTGAGGACAAAGACTGTGACTAATTCATACCTCTAATTTTTAGCACAGAGCCTGGTACACAGGTAGTACTCAATAAATGCTTGTCAAACTGTTTTCTTTTGTTTCAATCAAGTGACAGTGCAATTTCCTTCACTTTCAAAACAGAATCTCTCTTATTTGTTTTATGTCTATAAGACTCCTAATCTGTGCCTCATTGTTTCTACTTATCTTTCTCAGAATTTTTTTATAAATCTAAATGTCCCCTTCTTTTGATGTCAAACTTTGCATCCTGAGTGAATGGTTAGAGTTTATGAGAACAAAAACATCTCACTAAGCCAAGTTGTTTTTTTTCCAAAAGCCAATTAAGTTCTCTAAGTGGCAGAGCCCTGTGGTTGGGAAATATATGATTTCCTTTTCAGTGATTTTGTTTTGGGAATGGAAACAACAGTCCATGCAGGGTAGACTGAGTTTGGTGCACAGAGTTGTTTTGGCAACATGTGCTAAGTCTTTTCTTAGGGCCTCAACCTATACCTGATGCCTAACTGATACCCATGTGAGAGAGGACTGGGAAAGAGGACAATGACCAGACCTCAAAGTAGGTGGGGTCATCATGGACCAGGACAATGTGGCCCATCCCTGGCAGATCTGGCACCATCCAGTCTAATCCTTGGAAAGCCATGGTGCTGATGCTCCTGCTGAGAAAGGCCAGGGAGGCAGGCTGGGGTGGAGGAAGGCTGGGGAGGAGGGAACCCAAGATGGGATGTTACTGCAACTCACATACCAGGCAGATAAGAACTGATGGGATAGAAGGAGATGCTCTGCAATCAGTATTTGCAGCTGTTGGTATGTGAGATATTAATATGTTCTCTATTCTTAGGTTCAATTCTGCAGACGCTTAAAGCAATAAAACGGCATGAGCAATCTGCAAAGACTAGAAGGAAATTAAATGCCCCTCAATTTTAGTCATGGAATCATAGATAAAGTAGGAAGTGACTCAGAAATTAATTATCCCTTTCCCCTCCTTTTACTGGTAAATAAGCTTAGACCAGAAAGTTTAGTTACTGGACACACAGCCAGAAATAAGCAGTGTCAAGGACTTTAGCCCAGGGATCTTGACTCCTTAGCACAGAATTATTTTTATTTTACCAACTACCTCCTTGGCCGTGTCATTTAGTTCAAGTCATCAATGTTGGCCAAATCATGGCATTCTGGAATTGTAGCTTGTTTTATGTTTTTTGAATGAAAAAAATAACTTGGTATCAAATTATTATTTTTAAATTATTACAAATGACAAACCAAATGGAATATACACACCCTTTCCATTCTGATCAAAACCACTCTTTTTTTTTTTTGAGACGTAATCTTGCTCTGTTGCCAGGCTGGAGTGCAGTCAGTGGCACAATCTCGGCTCACTGCAACCTCCGCCTCCTGCATTCAAGCAATTTTCCTGCCTCAGCCTCCTGAGTAGCTGGGATTACAGGTGCACGCTGCCACACCTGGCTAATTTTTTGTATTTTAAAAGAGACGGGGTTTCACTGTGTTTCCCAGGCTGGTCTCGAACTCCTGAGCTCAGGCAATCCACCTGCCTCGGTCTCCCAAAGTGTTAGGATTACAAGCATGAGCCACCACGCCTGGCCTAAAACCAATTTTTAAAAATAAAGTGAGTATTTCATGGAAATTCAATACTTTTTGTGATGCTTTAAAATATTTAATTTCTTTCACAAATATTACTTGATCTTCCCTAAAGACATAACTAATAATCTAAAGAAAACATGCTAGCATGTGATTTTTAGGCTATCATAAGAAATGAAAGTGCAATTAAAACAGAAAAAAGGCATTCACATCTTAGACATAAGACATAAATTTGTGCAAAAAACCCCCACAAAAATTCCCATTATATGGTAAAAATTGCTTCTAAATGAGACAAACTACTCACTGAATCATCAAACTACTATGAATCATCAAACTACCAATCATTTATTTTAAAACTATGGCAGGGAAATGGCTTAGGAAATCATATGGTTTAACGGTTTCAGAGATTTCCAGTTGGTGTTATTTTTAGAGAATATCTGATTTTGATTTGCCTGTCATTCCTTTGGATTGTGCTGAATCACAAATGCACATGTGAACTGTAAACTCTGAGAGTATTTAAAGGGACACATACACTGGGGGTGCTGTCAACACCAATGAGAGAGACAGAGAGCAGGAGAGAAAGCGAGAAAAAGAGAGACTGTATTGGAGAGTCACTCAAATTGTGCTGCAGTAAACTGTGAAGAACACATGCTGTGCTTAGAGGATGTCAGAATCATGCCACTTATCTTGATATTAAAAGTTGCCTTTTACTATCAAAATAGATTAGAAGCAGCTATTGACAAAGAACATATCCAAGAAAGCCAATAAGATAGCGTAAAAAATCAATATTGGGGATAAAAAGGAAGTAAATACTCACGTGGTTTAATTCTACCAAATCCAAACTGGGACAGTTTCTGCTTTTAGATGGGAGGCCACCACACCCTCGGAGAATCACCTTGAACTGGACTAAAAGTTTTCCCAAAATATCTAGCAGTGGTTGCGCTTCAGATCCAAAAACAGATGTTATATTTTCCTTTATCCTAAGCTATATGTTTAGATGTTCAATAAGCATTGAATATGTTTAAATTTGGAATATACAGTTTGAAATAAATAAATTATATTTGTCAATAGATGCTAGCTGCAAAACGGGTTTCATTTTAATGTTAGTAAACATTAGTGTTACTAAACCAAGCAAGAGAAAGTAGTTGAGCCAAATATAAGTGAAACACTGCCTCTAATGAGTGGGACTTCGAAGTAAACAAACCAATTAAAAATGAATCCTTGCTTCTAAGACAGTAAACTCTGGAAAAGTGAATGTGTAAGAAGCAGATCAACTCTGAAGACAAAAGGCAGGGAAAAGAGCTATGAAGAGGCTCAGCCCCTGGTCACAAGCAGGCAGTGCCTTGCTTGTTGTACATCTTCCAGTTAGAAGGATGCCCTGAGCTCCTATTAGCTGCTCCTGTTTTCCCCTAACCAGGCATCCAACAGAGCCAGGCCACAGTACACAAGGAGCATCTACCACTAGCAACACTGATCTTATGACCAAGGATTGAGGAAAAGCATGACTGCTGCTTTTTTCTTTATTGACTGAATCCCAAATAAATTGGCTCTGCTTTAAGAGCCAGGACACGGAATGCTTGAATCAGCTTGTCTTCATAGGTACAAACTGTGGGAAGGGTGAGGACCAGATTAGGGAGGGCTGAGGGAGAGGAAATGATGCAGTGGAAGGGGAGGGGCCAGATTTGAAACTGAATGTTGGCAGCGGGGAAAGATGCACCTGGAAGTGGTCATGCCTAGGAAGGGGTAGGGGTAGAATTAGGGTTAGGCTGACTAACGAGCAAAACACTCAAGTGGTCATTTATGATGCCTGGGACATCAGAATTAGAGCATAAGAATGAGACTATATTTAGAACAGGGTGGCATGTGGAGTCTCCTTGGAGTGTGCCCCTAGCTCATCTGTAGTCTTTGGGTGGGGGCCACATATCACCTGGAATATGGCTGAAACTCATGCTTTCTGAATCAGGGAGTTCCTCTCCCAGAGTTGAAGCCATTACGAACACATTTATTTCTCTGTCATTAAAAATATCACCAGGCACAGCGTCTCATCCCTGTAATTCCAGCTACTTGGGAGGCTGAGGCAGGAGGATCACTTAAGGCCAGGAGTTTGAGACCAGCCTGGGCAACATAGTGAGATGCATCTCTACAAAAAATGTTTTAAAAAGTTAGCTGGGCACGGTTGTAATTGCCTATAGTCCCAGCTGATCAGGAGGTTGAGGTGGGAGGAAAGATTGAGCTCAGGAGTTTGAAACTACAGTGAGCTGTACTACTGCACTCCAGCCTGGGCAACACAGAGAGAGATCCCATCTCTTTAAAAAAAAAAAAAAGAAACCCCAAAAAATGATTTTCCAGAAATTTATCAGGGTCATCTCTGACTCCAGGTCCTACAGTTCAGACTTTGTTTCCAAAAGACAGTCAGGTAAGGTCAATGGCACAAATTTCAGCATGATAGGATGTCTACCACGCAGACCTCATGGCATGTACAAGGGTATGCACACTCTATCCTTTACATGAGGTATCCATGATAAGTTCTAAATGCTTAGTGATCTCTCCGTTGTTCAACTCCTACTCACTCCTCATCATTTTCTTTCAACTCTCAGACAAAAGGTGCTATGGTCAAGCCATATATCAATCCAGACATCCTGCCAACCTTTGCTGCTTTATTTTTTTGGAGGGAGGGAGATGGGGGAATGAGATTCACATACTGGCCACTTAAGAACCAGGTACTGTCTCACTGTAACAAATTACAGCTAAGAGCAAAGTGTGAAAGCTTCTCCAAAAGCCCTCAGAGAAAATGCATTAAACAATGGATTTTTGTTCCATTTTATAGCCTAAAAACCATCTAATGCATCGAGAGAGACAGGGCCCATTCATCTCCTTTGTGACCTAGAGACCACAGAACCACTGAGTTCCCAAATTACAGCTGCAGTGGAGTAGATATAGAGTGGACAGCCTGACGTCAACCCAAAGTTCCAGGTAGGGTCCATGAATCAGTGGAGAGAAAGCATGATTCAGAAATGAAGATGGTCAAGTTGGAGTCTCTACTTTTAAGCCAAAAAGTCATTTAACTTCAGCTCACGACTTTTTGTGAGTAAAATGTCTTCCTAAGGATGCATTCAATCTTGGCTTGCCATTGAGTCTAGAGTACAACTTTGTTGTTGTCCTTATAATTCATAATGTTCTGGTAAAATCAGAACTCTTTGGGGGAACTCATTGCAATAACTCCCCCTCTGGTCCCAAGAGGAGTTGTTAATAATTCTTGATTGGCTCTGGAAATAGCCTTCCAGATTCCCTCCGGCTCCTCAAACTCTCTTTCACCTATTTCCCTACAAGCAATTAATTCCTCTAGAAACAGAGTAGCAATGTTTATTCAGAATTCAATGAGAGATTCTAAATTCTGGACCTGCAAAAGTAGCCAGGAAAGAGTCTCTTCATCAAATCTGAATTCCTCTTGGTTAAGGAGAAAGCCCATACTAGAAAAGTTTACTTTAAAAGTTGGAATGTTTCACAGCAACCATTGTTTGACTGTAACACACCAGACTATAGTAGTCCCCTCTAATCCATGGTGGACACCTCCCAAGACCTCCAGTGGATTCCTGAAATCACAGATAGAACTGAACTCTCTATACATGTACTATGTATTTTTGAACTGATAACCAACAGGGTTACTAAGTGGCTAAGGGGCAGGTAGCCTATACAGCATGGGCATGCTAGACAAAGAGAAGATTCATTTACCAGGATGGAAGGAGTGGGATTTCATCATGCTACTCAGCACGGCATGCTATTTAAAATTGTTTATTTCTAGAATTTTCTGTTTAATATTTTCAAACTGCAGTTGACTACAGGTAACTGGGACTGCAGAAAGTGAAACTGCAGATAAGAGGGTAGTACTGTACTCTGAATATTCATTGTTACAGATACTGTCTGATTTGTCAGTTAAGTCTAACAAAGTTCCTTTCATAGTAATTTTTATTTCTCATTTCTTAAGCTAGAGTGGGCAACTTGTCATATCATTATTCTACATTTTCCATTCTTACATGGATTGTACAAAACAAAATCTCTCTTTCAAGAAGTCCTTATTAACTAAGATAGTGCTGAACTAAATAACTGGAATTCCATTTGAATCTATGTATTCTTGTTCTATCAAATAACTGTCTGGAAAATCTCTGGGTTATAAAGTTAGCTTTGGGGAGATGGATCAGTGAAGATTCCTAAGATCTTGATGGACAAAAATGGCACTGGATTTACCTAAACCTCTCTTGCAAGGCAGGGCCCTAGTTTCCAAACAAAATAAAATCCATTTACTCTGCTTCTTCTCCAACCTCACCCAGTTGGTAAAGATCACACTTCATCTTCTAGGGGCAAGGTCTTGAAAACATCCCCCAGTCCCTACCTCCTGTAAGCCTGCAGCAAGGATACTCAAGATGGAGCCAAAAGCTTTCAAAGAGAAGGCAAGACTGAGAGACTCCTGTCTTCAGAGCTGCCAACAGCAGAAGTTCCTTATTTGGAGAATATGCCAAAAGCACTTACATCTTTACAAATATTACTTTGGCAAGCAGATGGATCATGGAACTAAAGTTATTTCTGATAGTCTTCCATTTTAGAAGGGAGTCAACAGTGCCTTAAAAACAGACTACAAAATCATTAGATTCAATAATTTCATAGCATACAATATGAATAATTTTTATAAAGTTTCACGTCTATTAGCATTTCTACACTTTATATATTGCTGATTAAATTTTCTGATTTTTTTGAGAAGAATTGAAGAATTAGTTTTTTGTTTGTTTGTTTGTTTTAGCTTAAGCTCTTAGTAAAGCTCTGATAACCCAAGGGATCTTGGTAAACTTCTTAAGCAGACACATTGACTATTTAAAGCTGCAGGAGTGTCATTTATGAAAATGCAATCAAATTGCAGAAAGAGTTCATCTAAAATTCCAGAAAGAGTTCATCTAAAAGCCTGATTCACATTCAGAGTAAAATCTTCTTTTATTAAACACTCTGAATCAATGTAGCAAACAATAAACTGTTACAAGCGAAGTCTGAAAGCTTCTCTAAAAGCCTTAAGGCCGGGCGCGGTGGCTCACGCTTGTAATCCCAGCACTTTGGGAGGCCGAGGCGGGCGGATCACGAGGTCAAGAGATCGAGACCACAGTGAAACCCCGTCCCTACTAAAAAAAAATACAAAAAATTAGCCGGGCGTGGTGGCGGGCGCCTGTAGTCCTAGCTACTCGGAGAGGCTGAGGCAGGAGAATGGCGTGAACCCGGGAGGTGGAGCTTGCAGTGAGCCGAGATCGCGCCACTGCACTCCAGCCTCGGTGACAGAGCGAGACTCCGTCTCCAAAAAAAAATAAAAATAAAAAAAATAAAAGCCTTAGGAGTCCCTATTAAACACGATACTTTGTTACAAAAATTTTAAAAATACAACCTATGGGACATAAGGAAGTGTTTATTACTTAGGGATAAATTTCTAGCCCTAAATGCTTTCATTATTCAATAACAATGTAAAGAAATAGAGGAACCAAGTATTCTCTTAAAAAAAAAAAAAGAACAGAAGAAACAAATGAATAAATTAATAAAAATATAAAAATCTAATTAAAACCGATAATACAGACAATGAAAACATTTATCAGATGGGTAAATGCATCCAATAGCTGTTGTGGTTTTGCCTTTTTCTTTTTTTTAAGATTTGAAACCCCCTTGTAAACCCAATTAAAGATAAAAGAGAGTAAGGGCAAAAATGAGAATTTCTCATTGGAATGAGAAAGGAAACAAAGCCAGAGATATGGGATTAATTTAAAGTATTATAAGAAAATTCAGCAAGAAAGTCTATGGCATAAGATAATTTCTTAGCAAAATACAAATAACCCAAAAGAGAAAAACAAATTCAAAAAGATAATTATCATAGAAGAATCAGAAAGGTAATTAAAGACTCAATATCAAAAAGGCCCAAGGGTCAGACACATTGAGTTTTACCCTAATGTTTTTTTTTTTTTTGAGATGGAGTTTCACTCTTTTCACCCAGGCTGGAGTGCAATGGCGCGATCTTGGCTCATTGCAACCTCTGCTTCCCGGGTTCAAGCGATTCTCCTGCCTCAGCCTCCCAAGTAGCTGGGATTACAGGTGCCTGCCACCACGCCTGGCTAATTTTTTGTATTTTTAGTAGAGATGGGGTTTCACCATGTTGGCCAGGATGGTCTTGATCTCTTGAGCCTCAGCCTCCCAAAGTGCTGGGATTACAGGCATGAGCCACTGCGCCCGACCCCTAATCTTTATTTAAGGTTTTAAAAGACATTGTCCCCAATCTTCTCTAATGATAAGAATTACTTGGGGTGCTGTAATGGCACAGAATACTAGATCTCTGTCAGAAATTTCTATACGGTAGGTCTGGTTAAGACTCATGTATGTGTGTCCAGGTGCTTCTTATCTTCAGAGAACATTGGGAACTGATTTTAACTCACATAGCCTAAAGAAAAAAGCTCACTGGCATAACTTTAGTAATCAAATCTGATATAAAAAAACAAAAAAATAGATACATTTCATTGCTAAATATATAGATGCAAAAATTCTAAATAAAACACTAGCTCATAGATACAGAAATTTATCAAAAAGATAATATAGATGGACTCTGTTTGGTTTATTCCAGAAATGTAAGGATATTTAAATATTAAGAATCTATCAACATAATAAGGAGACATCCACAAACTGCCGTAGGAAAAAATATGATTATATCAATAGCTGCTGAAAAAAACATTTGGTAAAATTCAGCAGAATTCCTAATTACAAACCTAAATAAAACAGCAATAAAAGGAAATTAATTATGATAAATATTCTTTTTCAAAAAATAGCAAAACACTAAAACCATTTAAAATCAGAAACTAGACTGAGAGACCAACTATAATCATTATTACTTAATATTGACTTAGACTAGTCTTAGATGATCTAAGTACAAAAAAGAAAAAGAAATGACTGACATAACATGAAAGGGGTAAAACTCTTCTTTTTGCTAATGGCATGATTATGTATCTCAAAAATTCTACCAATGGAAAATTCATTTCACTTATAATAAAAACCTTAACATAGTTATTAATAAATTTAAAAATAAGACACAAGTTTTAGATGAATATAACTATAGATTATTATTAAAAACTCAAAACAGCATCTAAACAAACAAAGTCATATGACAAAAAGTACATAAGTCACTTCATAATTTGGGATGAGAAGACATACATATCATGAAAATGACAGTGCTCCAAAAACTAATATATAAATTCAATACAATTCTAATTAAAAGTCCAACTGGGGTTGTTGGAATTGAACACATTGATCTTACAGTTTGTATGGACAAGCAATGCTGAACAATAGCTAAGGAAAGTATGGAAAAGAAGAAAGCGAGAGCAGGAATAGCCTTACTAGAAAAACACAGAATCAAACCACTGTAATCAAGTCAACAGAATACTGCTATAGAAATAGAAAACATAGATCAATGGCTAAAATAGAGGCATCAAAAATAGATTACATGTCATATAAGGCCTTAATATAGGATAAATCAATTCTGGCTCTCCATCTGGAATACAAAAAAAGTGGTGCTCCATCTGGTACCATAAAATAAATTTCAAATGGATTAAAGATAATTTATTTTTTAAACTTTCAAGAAAATCTAGGAGACTACACGTACAAACTAGAGTTAGGGGAAAACTTTTTAACTGAAAGTAGAGACCTAGATATTATGAACAAAAAGGTAAATTTGTTTGAATAAATGAAAATTTAAAACTTCATTATGGTAAACAATATGACAAAAAGTAAGTCACAGACAAATTATACAACTACAAAGAAACATTTATAACACAAATGATAGAAACATATAATGTCTATAATATTCAATGAGCCCTTACAAATTGACATAAAACATATAAATAATTCAATAAAAGGGTCAACATATATAAATATACAATTCATAAGAGTAAATCTAAGCAGCTGGCAAACAAATGGAAAGATGTTCAAATACATTATTTGTCAAGGATATGCAAATTAAAAATGAGATGCTACTTTCACCTACCAGACTAGGAAATATTTAAAAAGCCACAACACATTGCTGGCAGGAATGAGTGGGGGAAAGGTATTAATATGTATTGCTGGTGGAAATGTGAAGTGCTACAGAACTATTGGAAGGCAATCTTGCAAGTTCTATTCAAATTTAAAAAATACATACATTTTAACCCAGAAATTCCACTACTAGGAACCTATTCCATAGAAAGAAATGAATCAGTCAATAAGGACATACTTCAGCTTTGCTCATGGTGGCGAAGATCTGGAAACATTCATAGTTATATGCCCAGTCATGGCTGAATGGCTGAATAAATTATGGTAGTACACACCGTGGAACATTATACTACCTTTAAAAGAGGTGATTCAGTGAAATATTAGGTGATTTGAAGGGATTTTCACAGGTATTGCTGAGTAAGAAAAATCAGATATAGAAAAGTGTGTGTAATATAATCCCATATTAATAAAACAATGATCATCTCACCATATATATGCATGTGTACACATGTGCATGGGTGTGTGGGTGTGTGGGTGTGTATCTATAAACAAGACTCTAGGACTAGGTAAATAAATGTGGAATATTGGACTATGTATACATCCATTAACTAGGGGAGGAGAAAGAGAGTAGATGTAGACTTAAGGAGGTAAGATGGGGAAGAGAGAGCTGAACAAAAAAATTTTTTTTAAAAGGTGCTGTAAATTGACAAGCTGATCCTTCAAATTTCTATTAAGGGTTAAGGGGTGACCCTGAAAAGCCAAAAAAAATTTTAAAACAAAGAAAAAAGTTGTAGGAGGATTTATGCTTCCCAATCTCAATACTTATTACATAGCTGTGATACTCATGTGTGATACTGGTATAAAGATAAATATATAAATCAATGAGATAGAATTGAGAGTCCAGAAATAAACCTATATATTTGTGGTTAATTGATATTTGACCAAGAACAATGGGGAAAGAATAATCTTTCCAACAATGGTGCTGGTATACTGAATGTCCAGAAGCAAAGGAATGAAGTTGGATCCCTACCTCACAACATGCACAAAAATTAACTTAAAATGGAACAATGACCTAAATGTAAGAGCTAAAACTATACAACTATAAGAAGAAAGCTTAGGCATAAATCTTTGTGACCTCGGATTAGGCAATGGTTTTCTATATAACACTAAAATCACAAGCAATAAAAGAAAAAATAGATAAACTGAACTTCGTACAATTTAAAAACTTTTGTGCTTCAAAGGACACCATAAAGAAAAGGAAAATATAACAAATAGGAGAATTTTTTTTTTTTTTTTTTGCAAATCAGGTATCTGATAAGCAGCTAGTACCTAGAATATAAAAAATTTCTACAACTCAATAATAAAACAACAATAACCCAATTAGAAAATATGCAAAGGATCTGAACAGACATTTATCCAAAAAAGATCCACAGATGACCAATAAGTACATGAAAAAGAAGTTCAGCATCCTAAGTTATTAGGTAAATTCAACCAAACCCTCATGTGATACCACTTCACATTCACTAGAATCACTATAATCAAAATGACAGATAACAATAAGTGTTGATGGAGATGTGGAGAAATTGGAACCTTCATACAGTGCTGGTGGGAATGTAAAATGGTGCAGTGATTTTGGAGAACAGTGGAACAATTTAGTGAAAAGGTTAAACACATAGTTACCCTATTCAGCATTTGCACTGCTAGGTATATATCAAAGATAAATGAACACTTATGTCCACACAAAAAGTTGTACATGAATGTTCATAGCAGCATTATTCATAACAGACAAAAAGCAAAAACAACCCAAATGTTGCCCATCAACTAATGGATGGGCAAATAATATGAAGTATACCCATAAAATGAAATATTATTTAACAATAAAAAAAGAAGTACTGACTCCAAGATTGCAGAACAGGAACAGCTCCAGTCTACATCTCCCAGCGTGACACAGAAGACGGGTGGTTTCTGCATTTCCAACTGAGGTACTGGGTTCATCTCACTGGGGCTTATTGGACAGTGGGTGCGGCCCACGGAGTGTGAGCCGAAGCAGGGCAGGGCATTGCCTCAGCTGGGAAGCACAAGGGGTCGGGGAATTCCCTTCCATGCCAAGGGAAGCTGTGACAGATGGTACCTGGAAAATCGCAACACTCCCACCCTAATACTGTGCTTTTCCAATGGTCTTAGCAAAAGGCACACCAGGAGATTATATCCTGCGCCTGGCCCGCAGGGTCCCACACCCACAGAGCCTTGCTCACTGCTAGCACAGCAGTCTGAGATTGAACTGCAAGGTGGCAGCGAGGCTGGGGGAAGGGCATCCACCATTGCTGAGGCTTGAGTAGCTAAACAAAGCGGCCAGGAAGCTCGAAGTGGGTGGATCCCACCGCAGCTCAAGGAGGCCTGCCTGCCTCAGTAGACTCCACCGCTGGGGGCAGGGCATAGCTGAACAAAAGGCAGCAGAAACTTCTGCTTTGAAGACATTAGTGGTTCTCCCAACATGGAGTTTGAGATCTGAAAACAGACAGACTGCCTCCTCAAGTGGGTTCCTGACCCCCGAGTAGCCTAACTGGGAGACACCTCCCAGTAGGGGCCGACTGACACTTCACACAGCTGAGTGCCCCTCTGAGACGAAGCTTCCAGAGGAAGGATCAGGCAGCAATATTTGCCATTCTGCAATATTTGCAGTTCTGCAGCCTCCGCTGGTGATACCCAGGCAAACAGGGTCTGGAGTGGACCTCCAGCAAACTCCAACAGACCTGCAGCTGAGGGTCCTGACTGTTAGAAGGAAAGCTAACAAACAGAAAGGACACCCACACCAAAATCCCATCTGTACGTCACCATCATTAAAGACCAAAGGTAGATAAAACCACAAAGATGGAGAGAAACCAGAGCAGAAAAGCTGAAAATTCTAAAAATCAGAGCACCTCTTCTCCTCCAAAGGAATGCAGCTCCTCACCAGCAATGGAACAAAGCTGGACGGAGAATGACTTTGATGAGTTGAGAGAAGAAGGCTTCAGATGATCAGTAATAACAAACTTCTCCAAGCTAAAGGAGGATGTTTGAACCAAAAAGAAGCTAAAACATTTGAAAAAAGATTAGACAAAAGGCAAACTAGAATAAACAGTGTAGAGAAGACCTTAAATGACCTGATGGAGCTGAAAACCATGGCAGGAGAACTATGGGACACATGCACAAGCTTCAGTAGCTGATTCAATCAAGTTGAAGAAAGGGTATCAGTGATTGAAGATCAAATGAATGAAATGAAGCGAGAAGAGAAGTTTAGAGAAAAAAGAGTAAAAAGAAATAAACAAAGCCTCCAAGAAATATGGGACTATGTGAAAAGACAAAATCTATGTCTGATTGGTGTACCTGAAAGTGATAGGGAGAATGGAAACAAGTTGGAAAACACTCTTCAGGATATTATCCAGGAGAACTTCCCCAACCTAGCAAGGCAGGCCAACATTCAAATTCAGGAAATACAGAGAACGCCACAAAGAAATTCCTCGAGAAGAGCAACTCCAAGACACATAATTGTCAGATTCACCAAGGTTGAAATGGAGGAAAAAATATTAAGGGCAGCCAGAGAAACGCTGGGTTACCCACAAAGGGAAGCCCACCAGACTAACAGCAGATCTCTCGGCAGAAATTCTACAAGCCAGAAGAGAGTGGGGGCCAATATTCAACATTCTTAAAGAAAAGAATTTTCAACCCAGAATTTCATATCCAGCTAAACTAAGCTTCACAAGTGAAGGAGAAATAAAATCCTTTACAGACAAGCAAATGCGGAGAGATTTTGTCACCATCAGGCCTGCCCTACAAGAGCTCCCGAAGGAAGCACTAAACATGGAAAGGAACAACCGGTACCAGCCACTGCAAAAACATGCCAAACTGTAACGATCATCGATGCTAGGAAGAAACTGCATCAACTAATGAGCAAAATAACCAGCTAACATCATAATGACAGGATCAAATTCACACATAACAATATTAACCTTAAATGTAAATGGGCTAAATGCCCCAGTTAAAAGACACAGATTGGCAAATTAGATAAAGAGTCAAGACTCATCAGTGTGCTGTATTCAGGACACCCATCTCATGTGAAGAGACACACATAGGCTCAAAATAAAAGGTTGGAGGAAGATCTACCAAGCAAATGGAAAACAAAAAAAGTAGGGGTTGCAATCCTAGTCTCTGATAAAACAGACTTTAAACTAACAAAAATCAAGAGAGACAAAGAAGGCCATTACATAATGGTAAAGGGATCAATTCAACAAGAAGAGCTAACTATCCTAAATATATATGCAACCAATACAGGAGCACCCAGATTCATAAAGCAAGTCCTTAGAGACCTACAAAGAGACTTAGACTCCCACACAATAATAATGGGATACTTTAACACACCACTGTCAGTATTAGACAGATCAATGAGACAGAAAGTTAAAAACGATATCCAGGAATTGAACTCAGCTCTGCACCAAGTGGACCTAATAGACATATACAGAACTCTCTACCCGAAATCAACAGAATATACATTCTCCTCAGCACCACATCACACTTATTCCAAAATTGACCACATAGTTGGAAGTAAAGCACTCCTCAGCAAATGTAAAAGAATAGAAATTACAACAAACTGTCTCTCAGACCACAGTGCAATCAAACTAGAACTCAGGATTAAGAAACTCATTCAAAACTGCTCAACTACATGGAAACTGAACAACCTGCTCCTGAATGACTACTGGGTACGTAACGAAATGAAGGCAGAAATAAAGATGTTCTTTGAAACCAATGAGAACAAAGACACAACATACCAGAATCTCTGGGACACACTTAAAGCAGTGTGTAGAGAGAAATTTATAGCATTAAATGCCCACAAGAGAAAGCAGGAAAGATCTAAAATTGATACCCTAACATCACAATTAAAAGAACTAGAGAAGCAAGAGCAAACACATTCAAAAGCTAGCAGAAGGCAAGAAATAACTAAGATCAGAGCAGAACTGAAGGAGATAGAGACACAAAAAACCTTTCAAAAAATCAATGAATCCAGGAGCTGGTTTTTTGAAAAGATCAACAAAATTGATAGACCACTAGCAACACTAATAAAGAAGAAAAGAGAGAAGAATCAAATAGACGCAACAAAAAATGATAAAGGGGGATATCACCATCAATCCCACAGAAATACAAACTACCATCAGAGATTGCTATAAACACCTCTACACAAATAAACTAGAAAATCTAGAAGAAATGGATAATTTCCTCAACACATACACCCTCCCAAGACTAAACCAGGAAGAATTTGAATCCCTGAATAGACCATAATAGGATCTGAAATCGAGGCAATAATTAATGGCCTACCAACGAAAAAAAGTCCAGGACCAGACGGATTCACAGCCGAATTCTACCAGAGGTACAAAGAGGAGCTAGTACCCTTCCTTCTGAAACTATTCCAGTCAATAGAAAAAGAGGGAATCCTCCCTAACTCATTTTATGAGGCCATCATCAGCCTGATACCAAAGCCTGGGAGAGACACAACAAAAAAAGAGAATTTTAGACCAATATCCCTGATGAACATCAATGTGAAAATTCTCAATAAAATACTGGCAAACCAAATACTGGCAAGCATATCAAAAAGCTGATCCACCACGATCAAGTTAGCTTCATCCCTGGGATGCAAGGCTGGTTCAACATATGCAAATCAATATACATAATCCACCATATAAACAGAACTAAAGAAAAAAACCACGATTATCTCAATAGATGCAGAAAAGGCCTTTGACAAAATTCAACAGCCCTTCATGCTAAAAACTCTCAATAAACTAGGTATCGATGGGATGTATCTCAAAATAGTAAAAGCTATTTATGACAAACCCACAGCCAATATCATACCAAATGGGCAAAAACTGGAAGCATTCCCTTTGAAAACTGGCACAAGACAGGGATGCCCTCTCTCACCACTCCTATTCAACATAGTGTTGGAAGTTCTGGCCAGGGCAATCAGGCAGGAGAAAGAAATAAAGGGTATTCAATTAGGAAAAGAGGAAGTCAACTGTCCCTCTTTGCAGATGATGTGATTGTATATTTAGAAAACTCCCTCATCTCAGCCCAAAATCTCCTGAAGCTGATAAGCAACTTCAGCAAAGTCTCAGGATACAAAATCAATGTGCAAAAATCACAAGCATTCCTATACACCAATAACAGACAAACAGAGAGCCAAATCATGAGTGAACTCCCATTCACGATTGCTTCAAAGAGAATAAAATACCTAGGAATCCAACTTACAAGGGATGTGAAGGAACTCTTCAAGGAGAGCTACAAATCACTGCTCAACGAAATAAAAGAGGATACAAACAAATGGAAGAACATTCCATGCTCATCGATAGGAAGAATCCATATTGTGAAAATGGTCATACTGCCCAAGGTAATTTATAGATTCAATACCATCCCCATCAAGCTACCAATGACTTTCTTCACAGAATTGGAAAAAACTACTTTAAAGTTCATATGGAACCAAAAAAGAGCCCACATTGCCAAGACAATCCTAAGCCAAAAGAACAAAGCTGGAGGCATCACGCTACCTGACTTCAAACTATACTACAAGGCTACAGTAACCAAAACAGCATGGTACTGGTAGCAAAACAGAGATGTAGACCAATGGAACAGAACAGAGCCCTCAGAAATAATGCCGCATATCTACAACCATCTGATCTTTGACAAACCTGACAAAAATAAAAAATGGGGAAAGGATTCCCTATTTAATAAATGGTGCTGGGAAAACTGGCTAGCTATATGTAGAAAGTTGAAACTGGATCCCTTCCTTACACCTTATACAAAAATTAATTCAGGATGGATTAAAGACTTAAATGTTAGACCTAAAACCATAAAAACCCTTGAAAACCTAGGCAATACCATTCAGGACACAGGCACAGGCAAGGACTTCATGACTAAGACAGCAAAAGCAATGGCAACAAAAGCCAAAATTGACAAATGGGATCTAATTAAACTAAAGAGCTTCTGCACAGCAAAAGAAACTACCATGAGAGTGAACAGGCAACCTACAGAATGGGAGAAAATTTTTACAATCTACCCATCTGACAAAGGGCTAATATCCAGAATCTACAAATAGCTTAAACAAATTTACAAGAAAAAAACAAACAACCCTATCAAAAAGTGGGCAAAGGATATGAACAGACACTTCTCAAGACATTTATGCAGCCAGCAGTCACATAAAAAAATGCTCATCATCACTGGCCATCAGAGAAATGTAAATCAAAACCACAATGAGATACCATCTCACACCAGTTAGAATGGTGATCATTAAAAAGTCAGGAAACAACAGGTGCTGGAGAGGATGTGGAGAAATAGGAACACTTTTACACTGTTGGTGGGACTGTAAACTAGTTCAACCATTGTGGAAGACAGTGTGGTGATTCCTCAAGGATCTAGAACTAGAAATACCATTTGACCCAGCCATCTCATTACTGGGTATACACCCAAAGGATGATAAATCATGCTGCGATAAAGACACATGCACACCTATGTTTATTGTGGCATTATTCACAATAGCAAAGACTTGGAACCAATCCAAATGTCCAACAATGATAGACTGGATTAAGAAAATGTGGCACATATACACCATGGAATACTATGCAGCCATAAAAAGGGATGATTTCATGTCCTTTGTAGGGACATGGATGAAGCTGGAAACCATCATTCTCAGCAAACTATCGCAAAGACAGAAAATCAAACACTGCATGTTCTCACTCACAGGTGGAAATTGAACAATGAGAACACTTGGACACAGGGTGGGGAACATCACACTGGGGCCTGTCCTGGGGTGGGGGAAGGGGGGATGGATAGCATTAGGAGATATACCTAATGTAAATGACAAGCTAATGGGTGCAGCACACCAAGGTGGCACATGTATACATATGTAACAAACCTGCACGTTGTGCACATGTACCCTAGAACTTAAAGTATAATAAAAAAATAAATAAATAAAACATTAAAGAACTTTTTTTTTAAAAATGAAGTACTGATACATGCTACAAATATGGATGAACCTTGCAAACATGCTAAATGAGAGAAACCAGTCATGACAGATCACATATTATATGATCCCACGTACGTAAAGTGTCCACAAAAAGCAGCTTTATAGTGATAGAAAGTAGGGATGAAGTCAGAATTGCATCAGAAATATGCTAATTGCTACCATATTTCTTTTGGGGGTGAAAAATTTATAATATGAAAATATTCTAAAAATTATTATGGTCATGAATACATATCTATGAATATACTAAAGGTCACTGAAATATACACTTTAAATAGGTGAACTATATTGTATGGAAATTATATCTTAATAAAGTTGTTATTAAAAAGATTACACTAAAAAGAACATGAACATTTATGCATTTATGTAAAATTATTTATATATTTTTATATATTATATATTTCCCATATATGTATATGGAAAATGTAAGTATAAGTAAAATAAAATATTAAGAACAAAACTAAATTCAGTTATATTTCAAGGCCACTATTTCTTCACTTATAAAGTAAATATTATATTTCCAGTTATTTCATAAGGCTGTTTCAATCTATGTAAAGCACATATGCTGCTATATATTAATCACTCAATAAATGCTCTTAACATTAGTGATGATAAAAAGATACTTTCTAAAGAGGTTCAAGTGTCCTTCACACTTACCTCCATTGTAAAACCTATGACTTTGAAACATTGCTCAATTAATTCATACTGGGATTTATAAAAACTATTATTCATGATGTCTTGTACTGTTCTGAGGTGGTCATTTTGTAGGTACCTGAAAAAAATATAAAAAGAAGGATAAAAGTCTAAAATTAAGGGAAAAGTGAAAGTATTATTGATGAAAGCTCAACCTGGTAGATTACCTGGGAGGCTTATTTTCAGGCAGTTTGTAATGGGCTAGTTTCTTCTTTTCAGCCAAACCAGCATAAATGTAGTAAAAAATATGAAAATTTTTTTCTCCACTGGAAAAAAAGATATTTTCAGTAAGGTAGTTAGTAAGAATATTTATTGTTTAAGTTACTTGACAATATAATTATTTGAACAATGACTGTGAGTGCTGATATGGGCTTTTCTGAATACTGCATTTTGGCTTTCTGTGGTCGTTATTGTTGTCATTATTTTCAACAACCACTGTCATTAAATTCCAGAAATTATCTTAATCATTTCATAGGAATCATTCAGTATACATTTGTGAGTGACTTCCAGGCGCTGTTCCAGGAGCTGGGGATATAGCAGGAGCAAAACTGTAAAAAATCCCTAACTTCTTGGAGTTTACATGCCAGTGGAGCAGACAGAAAAAGAATAATGCATACAGCCATGCCAAAGGTTATAAGTGCTACATTATCTCATTAACCCACCATAAGCCCCTGAGGTGGTCATGTGTTTCCTATTTTATGTAGAAGGAAACTGAGGATTAGAGCTGCCAATCTCCCCCAAAGCCACAGAGTTGATGATTAATACGGATTTGAATCAGGTCTATTTGACTCCAAAGCCCATGCCTTTAACCACCTTTTAATATTGTCTTTCTGAGGCTTAGTTTTCTTACTTGTATGAGGAATCTCTTTCTTATAAGTCTCAAATCCTATGACTCTGTGGTTCTAAGTAGTATAAATAGCATTTTCCGGATGCTGCAATGATGCCATTAAGGGAATATGAATTACAACAAGGTAAGTTTCCACTTCAGGATGTTCCACAGCATAATTTCTTGGACCTTGGGGTCCCCTCTCCTCCTTCCCCATGTCTTCCTTCTGCTCTAGTGGGCTCCAGGGAAAGATCACACTTTCAGGCTCTCTGCTGAAACAGCAGAGGATGAACCTCCTGCTCTATAGTTTCCCCATCTCCACTGCCCTGCTTTACTTCCACTCTTGATGAGCCTAGTGGTCAGCTGGGACACCCTGGGGTTTGCATCTCTCTGCGCCATTCCCCTTCTCATCCTCCCACTAGATCCTCCTCCTGTTTTAGGATGGTCCTCAATCTTCACTTGACTGTTCACTCCATTATCACCAGGCTCACAGGCTGAGATTGGGTCAGGGTAGGATCCTTCTTTACAGTGGTTAAATTAATTATAATGTCTCAACCAGAAGGCCTTGCTGTCTTCACTTCTTTCTATTGTTACTTCTCTTTCCGTTGTTATAAAACTCTCATCCCACCACAAAGCTTTGGATGTTACCATAGGGGTTGGGGAAGGAGACACTAAATTGTTGTGGGTACTCCCCTTCCTGCCACTCTTGGCAGTGGCCTGAACTGTGCTCTGGGTCCTCGACTCATCACACCCAAGATGGAAACTTCAGGAGCAGCTTGCATCCCCTCTTGCCCTGCTGCTTTCCTTCACCCACTCCACAGCCTTTATCAGCAAACTTAGGGGGCCAATGAAATATTTTCAGAAAAGGAATTATTATTATTAAGCTTATTTTTAGTAGAACAGAGGAGCCTTTGAATTCTTTTCCATATGAAGTACATGGAACAGAAAAAAGCCCACTTCATGATATGCATCATTATACACAAATTCTTTTACTTAAAATGTAAGAAAGGACTTAAAAACATTCCATGGTCTTCTCCCCCTGTATATTATGCAGTATAATCTCGGTATAGATGGAAATTTACTGTTGCTGTCTTTAGAAATTATTCATATTTGCCAGGCGCAGTGGCTCACACCTGTAATCTAAGCACATTGGGAGGTCGAGGTGGGCGGATCACGAGGTCAGGAGATTGAGACCATCCTGGCTAACACGATGAAACCCTGTCTCTACTAAAAATACAAAAAATTAGCCAGGCGTGGCAGCATGCGCCTGTAGTCCCAGGTGCTGGGAAGGCTGAGGCAGGAGAATGGTGTGAATCCGGGAGGTGGAGGTTGCAGTGAGCTGAGATCATGCCACTGCACTCCAGCCTGGGCAACAGAGCAAGACTCTGTCTCAAAAAATAAAAATAAAAAAAAGAGAAACGATTCATTCTTTCAGTATGTAGAAGTTTTCCTCAGAATCAACAGTAACTCAAATATATCCATATGTATTTACTCTTCCAATAATGCAGTAAAATTTGGAGGTTTAGAACAACTGTGGCTTTATTTTATAATCTCTAGTTTTGATCCAAGGTTCTACCAAAAGCCATTACAAGAATAATTTTTTACAGAAGCTCAATAAGGACTCCAACACATCAGTCATGTAGGTTTAAAATAACATTAAAGGTTTGATACTTGTGACACACTAATAACTATTGAAGGTACTCTGTTTGGTCTTTCTTCAAAGTCAACAAATTGAAATACTTAATATGAAAGGGTAGAGCTTGATAAGGTGAATAATGCAGATCTCTGTTTTTCCTTGTTAGTATTTCAAAAGGAAGGAAGACATTTTCTAAAGAGAAAAGTAACAATGCTATTGGTTAGTATGCGTTCTGCACTGAAACTCTCCCCTGAGTGAAGGGAGAGTTGGGGGGTCTTATATAACTAGAGAAGGATAGTTCCATTCCAAAAGAAAGGGGCTATGGGAAAAGAAATAGATTTGAGATGTGTATTCAGTTGAATTTGAGATGGTAGCAGGATATGTAGATAGTTGGAAATTTTTTAAAAATGTAAATGTTTTTCGGTTTTAAGAGAGGGGGAGAGGTATGTCTTTGGGTGTCAAGCATGTAGAGCTCTCTGTTGAGGCCATAATGTCAGAAGAATTTGTGAAGGGAAAGAGTGTATAGAAAAAAGAGAAAAGCTGCAGGGACAAATCTTTGGTAAATATACAGTGTGAGACTGGATGGATAAATCTAAAACAGAAGAAAAATTCAGGGAGGTAGGAGAGGAATCAGGAGAATCTAGTCATGGGCAAAGAAAAGTGAAAGTTTCAAGAAAAGGGGTGGTCCAGAGGCTGGGTGCTGAAGTGAGGACTGGCACACCCTTCCTTCAGAACCCATCCAATTCTGTTACTTGTTGCAGTCACGAGTGATAATGCAAGAAACACCAACATTGTGTACGAGTGAAGTTAGAACAAAACTGAAAGTTTCCTTTAGTTCTTGTCTTTTCTCACCACAGAATAATAAAAACTTCTCTATGACTGGCACGGCATTTAATTCAGTTTGCTTTCTTCTAATGAAGCACACTGATTGTGCACTTCACCAATTGTACATTGTATCAGTTAAGTGCTAACAATGTGATTGTTAACATTAATACAGTGCAATTGTGATTAACACTGTACTACATTGTTCACAATGTACATTAATTGTACATTGTATCAGTTAAGTGTTAACAATCACAATCACATTTGTATCAGTTAAGTGTTAACATTTGTGATTGTTAACAATGTGCATTAATTTACATTGTATCAGTTAAGTGTTAAAACTTAGACACACAATATTAATGGATTTCTCTTCATCAGTTTACATTTATTGAGACTTATAATTTGAAAAGACCTGGACATACTATTGGGAATATACTGACGTTCAGTGGACAAACAATCAGAAAGTTAAACAGGAAAGGAACACACCTCAAAAGCTTACCCGGGGTCGCTAACCATATCAAGCTGTGCTTAAGAACACAGAGCACTACAGTATCCCACACTTGCTAATGTTTCCGGGAGTTCCCAGGTCAGGACTGCCTGGGGACAGACACAGGGTCTTGCATGTTACCAAATATCATTTCTCTGATTGTGACCTCATTCCTACTTCTGGATCTTCTAACACTTCTTCAGAGTGAGTTCCACTCAGCTGTTTGCAGGAAGGCCCTCAGGGCTGTCTCATATGTGTGTTCACCTGCTTTGCACCCTGGGGATTACCTGTGCAGCCAAGGCCTCTGACAGCCTCAAACAGTGGCAAAGTACTCACAAGGGTATAGCCTAATTCATCTGTGAAACCTTTGAATCTTCCACGAAGTGGCCAACAATCAGACTTAGAGAGCTAATAATGAAGCTTTGCATTCTTTTTTTTTTTTTTTTTAGACGGAGTCTCGCTGTGTCACCCAGGCTGGAGTGCAGTGGTACAATCTCGGCTCATTGCAAGCTCTGCCTCCCAGGTTCACACCATTCTCCTGCCTCAGCCTCCCAAGTAGCTGGGACTACTGGTGCCCGCCACCACACCCAGCTAATTTTTTGTATTTTTAGTAGAGATGGGGTTTCACTGTGTTAGCCAGGATGGTCTCGATCTCCTGACCTCGTGATCCGCCTGCCTCAGCCTCCCAAAGTGCTGGGATTACAGGCGTGAGCCACCACGCCTGGCCGAAGCTTGGCATTCTTAAGGCACTACAGGGTATTCATAAAGGAACACTTTTAGTTTTTCCTTTTTAATCACAGCTCCCTCCTTGTAAACTCTCTCCTCCTGGATATGTAGTCTCCTCAGTCCCCTCCTCTTGCCATCTACCTGCTCAATCTTAGCAGACGAACTCATTTCCTACTTTCATGAGAGACTAGAAACCAATGAGTGATCAGCATGTTTTATATCATACTGTGAGCTGTGTTACCACAGGAATCCTGCCTTACTTGGCTTTATGTCTCCTGTGCCTAGCACACAGTAGGCACTCAATAAATATGTGTCAAATAGATAGATGGCTGGATAGACGGATGGATGGACGGATGAATGGTGGGCTTTGGAGTCAGACAGAAGGACGAGGCTTCAAACTCCAACTCGGTCATTGTTAGCTTTTTGACATTAAGCAACTTATTAAAATTCTCTTAGTTTCTCACTTTTAAAAGAGAAAATGACACCCTGTCACATGACTGCAAGAATTAAAAGAGATAATGGCTGTAAGGTGCTTAGCGCAGTACCTGACATAGAGTAATCGCTCCATAAATACATTTCCCTTTCTCCACAATGGACAGCACCGTGTCTGCCACTTATTTATGTCTCCTGTAGAGTCCTATTAAGTGCTGGGGACATGAGAGAAATGCAATCGATGCTTGCTGAACTAAACTGTAGTAACAGGAGGAAACTGCAGTGGAAATAGCTATAATTTGTATTTATGAGAATTATCTAGCATTGCCTTCAATAGGTTCATTTTATTCTTGAAATTAAGTGGCCTTTTTTAAAATTTTCTCCTTGAAAACTATCTATGTTTAGAAACGGATTTAAGTCACAAGTTATAAGATAGTACCATCATCATTAGAAAGGTAATCTAAAAATAAATGTGGTCAGAGATTGAGCTGGGATGACATTGTCAGAGGCAAAAAGTGAAGAAAAAAACAAAATGTCTTAAAAGAAAGGGTGAGTTCATTAAAAAAAGATACTCATCTGCTCTGATTCTTCCCTGCTCCTGAGATCATTCTACACTCTTCTTTGTTTTGCTCTGGGACCCCAAAGGCCAATCCCTACAGCCTGCAATCCCTGGGCTCCCTTGCTCTCTGGCTTCCATATGGGTTCAGCCAATAGGAAGCACAGGCAGGAAACAGTCGGAGGAAGGAGAGAGAGGCTGGGATGTTATCCCCTTGCTCTCTCCCTGACCGGCTGCATCCCATTAGGGCCATAGCTCCAGACAGGCAGCCCCTGATCCATAGCTGCAGCTGGCACCAGGCACTAGTGCTGCCCCTCCCTCCGCCTGCAGACAGGAAGGCAGCCACGGCTCCTCACCCCTGTTAGTCCATGGGCTTCTCACCATTCATTCCTGGCTCTTCAATGCCCATGTGACCTCTGTAAACAGTTTTCTCAGTTAAAACCCTTGAGCTTATTCTTTCTGTTCAGTACCCTGATTGATAACAGTGCAATTAAATTTATAATTTGTAAATGTACCTATTAAGAATTCTTCCATCAATCACATGTCTGCTATTTTCATATTCATAGGTCACTCAAAGCTCCTCTGGAACTTAAAAATACAGTTAAATTAGGTGAAATAAAAAACAGATATAAAAATGGAAAAAGTGTTATAAATTAAAGACAGCTGTGCTCAAATTATAACTGAGTTATATTTCCACTTGATTGTGAATTTGGAATTTGGAATGCTTTTCCCCAATAAGCAAAGTTGTAAAATTAGAATAGTTCCTTAGGGGGAAAAACTACTTAATTCATGGGATGCCTTAAATATAATCCTGACTATGCTATTTCTTAGAATGCATCCTACAATATTTCAGTAAGCATTAATGATATTATTTATATGGTTACAAGCCCAGGGCCTCATTGAGTAACTCCAGAGGGTTCTGTTCATGTGCTCTTCTATATGAACTGAGTTCCTGCACTCAACTCCATAGAATACACCGTGAATTATATCCCTTGACATTGTGCAACATGGTGGTGCCCTCTAACAATTAGTTACTCTTAAGTAGTTCTTCTTGAAGGGCCTGAAGGAGAGGTTTACACAATTATGAGAGCAGAACAAATGGTTTTGAGAACTAGCTAAGTTTCCACATCTGCTAAGATCCCGAGGTCCTTCGAGTTATGGGTGGCAACGGCACTGACACACATGTCCACTGAGTTTTGGGCACTGGACACACATCAATAAATAGTATCTGCCATTTATTGAACATCTTCAATATCCTAGGTACTGTGCTATATGTTATTTCTGATAAACTATTAACACTACTATTACTACTAATGGCTTAAACTTATGGGGTTCTTAATATATGCCATTCATTGTGCTATATACTATGTGTACCTTGTCTTGATAGGTAGGTACTAATGCTATTTCATTTTAAAGATGAAAAACAGAGGTGCAGAGAGGTTAAGTAAACTGTTTCAAATCATACATACAATGAATTACGGAGCCAAGATCCTGTGAGAATCTTTAAGGTTTAAATATCTTACCCAAGGTGGATTAAAATGGTGTGGTACCACAGTTGAAAGCCATATGTGTTTAATAATCATTCCTTCCTTTTTTTTTTTTTTCTTTTGAGATGGAGTCTCACTCTGTCACCCCAGCTGGAGTGCAGTGGCGTGATCTTGGTTCACTGCCAGCTCCGCCTCCCGGGTTCATGCCATTCTCCTGCCTCAGCCTCCCAAGTAGCTGGGGCTACAAGCACCCACCACCATGCCCGGCTAATTTTTTTTGTATTTTTAGTAGAGACGGGGTTTCACCAAGTTAGTCAGGATGGTCTCGATCTCCTGACCTCATGATACACCCACCTTGGCCTCCCAAAGTGCTGGGATTACAGGTGTGAGCCACCGCACCCGGCCTCCTTCCATATTTTTAATTGAAGACCAAAGGGTAATTTTCCATATTGAGGCTAGTGCTCAGGAGCTGGACTCCAGGCAACTTCTATTCATGACTTACTCATGAATTGAACGACACCAAGCTTGAAGGCACTTACATTAAATAATAATGTACTAATATAAAACAAGAGCTTATTATGTTACTGTGAATTAACATGACATATTACTACAATAATGTAGAGTATGTTTAGCATAAAACCAACATAAGAAAAATGAAAGATTCTAACTTGCCATGATTTTAAACAAAATAATGTAACTACCAGGGTACAAATCCAATGTGTAATCATAGTTTCCTCATTAGAATAACAAAGATGTTTTGAGAGACAGGAGAGAAACTTTGTCATTAAGCTACAAACCCGCAAAAGGAATTCATTCAACTTAATATCAAAGCATTATGAAGAGTACTGATGGCTTAAATCAGCCAGCAATAAAAGGTCAATATGATAAAGCTCCTTCTTGAATCTTTTATTTGGTCCCTTGTATATAAACATAGGAAGAATAGAATTAATACAAAGGTCTATTTATATATGCTAGCATTTAAAACAGAAAAGGACTCGGCTATTTCTAATTAAATTTCACATTAATTTTGTATAGATAAATATATTATCTGCTATGTCAGAATGGTCTCCAATTTACGCTGTTAGTACCTCTATGATGGGCTTAGGTTTTCTATCTGGCAGCATAAATTTTAGGTTATATATTAAATTCCTGTATTGGATGTAACATATATTTGAGAATAAGACAGTGCTGATGGATCTCTTCATTCTCAATAGTAAGTGCTTTGCATATAGTAAGTGATAAATAAAATTTCATTGAATGAGAAAGACATTTTACTATTAAAGTATTATGTTTGCTTCTACTTCCTCCAAAATAGGAGAGATTTGAAATAAACTTACATAGCTTGGTGGATAACTCGGGATTTTTCCAGAAGATATTCAGAAATCTGTGCTCCCACTACCGCTCCAGAAGAGGTGAATTTCATTTCTAAGTATTTTCCAAATCTGCTAGAATTGTCATTTATAACAGTGCAGGCATTGCCAAAGGCTTCTACCAAATTGTTCACTTGTAAAATCTTCTCTTGCAAGGTTCTGTTATTAGCCTAAACAGAAAATATTAAGATATTTTTAAAAACATAAAAAATTAATTTGGTATATAATGAAATGTCTCTTCTTTGGTAAGCAACTTATGTAGACATAAACATACAAAAGCATGTTCCTGATATATTGGCAGATGTTACATCCTGGTCTATTTTCCCCTCCCATATCTGGATTCACTCACTTGTTTTCTTAAAAAGGGACAAGGAGATATTCTATACTTTTCTATTCAAGCGCAGTTCTGTTCAGTGCCTGATTTACAAACATAATTTATAAGCAGCCTACACACATTGAAGTACACTTGTCATTCTGTTATTCCTCCTCTACCTGCCTGCGCCCCCATCCAAATAGTCCCCAAAGCCAGAACCACTTTACTTGCTTCCACAGAAGCTGCTAAGCCTGAAACTAAGAGAGAAAAGATAACTCATTAATTCAGAAGCAGAGAGAAGGGAATAATTGTGAAAACTGAGAACAGCTCGGAAGTATGAATGGGAGGAGTGGAAACCAGGTCAAGGTTAGCAGGCTTACATGGCTCTACCTCTATTCCTTCCCCATCTCTTATGCTCATCTCCTCAAAGAGTATGTTCCATTTTTCTTCTTTGACACTTTAGTTGAAATTCTACTGAGTAGAAATTTATTTGGGTTAGTAGCCAATCACTTTTACAAAGGCATTCCAAACTCTGCCCCCAGAGGTTTAGGGAGGTATTAGTTATTCACAACTTGGCAGAAGTTAGCTTAAGGAGATTATTTTCAGTGTAATACCTACCTTAATACTTTACCGAGATCAACTATGTTAGAGTTACTGCAAAGTTTCTATGCTGAGGGAGAGCGGTGGTAGCTATTTCTGGAACACAGGCTACATTAGAATTTGAGTGGGTTGGAGGGGGCATTCACAATGAAGTTTTGAGGCTGTGTAAGAACTTTGGGTATCTTATAAAAGAGGCGATAAGGGGTGAGAGAAGAGCGTAGTAATTTGGGGGACGAACTTGGCTCTTTAAAATGCTTTGGGCTGGCCTTGCATCCATGAAAAAGGTGAGATAACATCTTCATTGGCATATATTGAATAGCAGTGACCTGCTAAGTAAGATTTGGAAGACTGCATATTTCAAAGGTAAGTTATATCCACCAAACACCTCGTTTTTGCATCTGGTAAATCCTTATCAAGGACATAAGTAAAAACAAGATAAGATGTGATAAGGGTAGGAATCTGAAAATATATATATACCTATCCCCAATTAACATTAATCTAAAACAAGACAAAGAGATTAGATTAAGACGTTTGCTGACATCTACAGAACCACATTCACACACAATTAATTTATCATTGATGAGAACCTCTATCAGCCCGCAGATCAGGACAGAATAGCAAAGACCCGTGAGTAAATTCATTTAGGTGTTCAGCTCCTCTACACCAGGATAATATGCTATGCCTCACTGCCCCTGCACCTCACATTGAATGGTATCTCACTGTTGTTAAAACCTTTTAGAATGATACTTCTAGAAGTAAGGAGAGGGTGCCTCATGGGCAAGGGGGAAGAAAAGGCTGAGATGAGACACCTGGGGTAGCGCCACCTTTTTTTTTACGTCTCTCCTGGCTCTTCCACTCCCGAGAGGGTCACAAGTCAATTAGTTTTTAACAGGAACATGGAATTCTTCCTACTCATCATTTTGAAAATGAATTAAGAAGGACATCAAGATGGTTGGCCAGAAGCTCCTAGTGCTCTCCCTCTGATATGGTTTTGATCTGTGTCCCCACCCAAATCTCATATCAAATTGTAATCCCCACATGTCAGGGGAGGGGGCCTGGTGAGAGGTGATTAGATCATGGGGCCAGACTTCCCCCTCACTGTTCCTGTGATAATGACTGAGTTCTCATGAGATCTGATGGTTTAAAAGTGGCGTTTCCCCCTTGGCTGCCTCTTTCTCTCTCTCCTGCTTTGCTGTGCTTGCTTGCCCTTCACCTTCTGCCCATGATTGTAAGTTTTTTTGAGGCCTTCCCAGCCATGTGGAACTGTGAGTCAATTACACCTCTTTTCTTTATAAATTACCCAGTCTCAGGTAGTTCTTTATAGCAGTGTGAGAATGGGCTAACACAGCTTCAAGCCCCCCCACCTGCAAATGAGTAAACAAGTACATTTAAACCAAAATAACTAAAGGAGCACACTGCAGAACAGCAAAAAAGCAGCCAGCAGAAATCCTGTAGAGCACAGAAACCCAGAATGGCCATGTAGAGAAGGAAAAGAAACACCTTACCTTTACCACTTCATGCCCCAAGTAGGGATCAGCTCACAACCAGGAAGGAAGGACAGCTCCCTGCAAGGAAAAGGTAAGCAAGATACCCCAGCAACCTCTGTCACTACTGTGGACACTTGCAGTCATTGCGACTGGAGACCCCTGCAGTCTGCACAGGCTCTGAGCCTGGCTGAAGGAGCTCCCTTGCACCAGAGCTGAGGCAGCACCCTGCCCTCGGAGGGCCTCAGGCCTCCTGAACACTGAAGTAGTTGCTGCCACCACACATCACAGGTGAGGTGTCACCTTGCACCCTGGGCCTCCAAGCCTCTGGCACACCTAAGCAGGAGCACCTCCTAGCACCACAGATGATCAAGTATGTGGAAATTAAACAAGGTACTCCTGAACAAACAATTGGTCAAAGAAGAAAGTAAAAGGGAAAGCAAAAAATATCTGAGGCAAACAAGGAAAACACAACATACCAAGCCTATGGAATGTAGCAAAAGCAATTCTAAGAGAGAAGTTTTTAGCAATAAACTCCTACATTATAAAATAAGAAAGCTCCAAAATAAATAGTCTAACATTATGCCTCAAGGAACTAAAAAATAAAGAAAAAGCTAAAGCCAAAATTAGCAGAAGAAAGGAAAAAAATCAAAATCTGAGCAAAAATAAATCAAATAGAGGAAGGAAAACTATAAAAAGAATCAATAAAACTACAAGTTTTGTTTTTGAAAAAAAATAAGATTGACAAACCCTTAGCTAGTCTAAGAAAGTAAGAGATGACTAAGATAAGTAAAATAAAAAATGAAAGTAAAGAAATTACAACAGACATATCAGAAATAAAAAGGATCACAGGGACTATTATGAACAATTATCTAAAACAATTTGGGTAGCCTGGAAGTAGATAAATTCTTAGAAAAATACAATCTACCAAAATTGAGTCAGGAAGAATTAGAAAGCCTGAACAGACCAAAAACAAATAAAGAAATTGAAGAAGTAATCAAAACCTCCCAACAAAGAAAAGCCTAAGATAAGGTGGCTTCACAGCTGAATTCCACCAAACATTTGAAGAAAATCAATACCAATATTTCTTAAACTCTTCTAAAAAGTAGAGCTAGGCCAGGCACAGTGTGGCTAATGTCTGTAATTCCAGCATTTTGAGAGGCCAAGGTGGGAGGACAGCTTGAAGCCAGGAGTTTGAGACCAGCCTGGGCAACAAAGTGAGACCTCATCTGTACAACGAATTATAAAATTAGCCAGGTGCAGTGGCACATGCCTGTAGTCCCAGCTACTTGGAAGGCTGAAGCAGGAGGGTCACTTGAGCCCAGGAGTTCAGACACTGCAGTGAGCTGTGATTATGCCACTGTACTCCAGCCTGCGTGATAGAGTGAGACTCTGTCTCTAGGAAAAACAAATAAATAAATAATAAAAAAATAGAGCTAGAGGGAATACTTTCAACTACATTTTATGAGGCCAGCATTACGTTACTACCTAACCCAGATAAAGGCATCACAAGAAAAGAAAACCACAGGGCAATTTCTCTGATGAACACTGATGCAAAAATCCTCAATAAAATACTAGCAAATCAAATCCAATAACACATTAAAAAGATTATACATTATGTCCAAGCAAAATCTATCCCTGGCATGCAAGTCTAGCTTAACATACACAAATCAAACAATATGATTCAACATATTAACAGAATCAAAGATAAAAACCACATAATCATCTCAACTGATGCAGAAAAAGTATCTCACAAAGTCCAACACCACTTCTTTTTTTAATTTTAAAAGTGGAAGCTGTATTCAATTTTTCCTATGAGATTACAAAAAGAAAAGCATTTACTAAGGTATAACTCATAAGAGGCTTTTCTATAGCTATTTATCTTTCTATTGATAGAATGTTCCAGATTCTTACGAACTGTCTAGAAATTGCTGGTCTTGCTGTGATTTCCATTAAGTAGCAGTATTCTGCCGGAAGAAAAAGGACATTTTGGAAGGAATGAAGTATTTTTTGTCATAACCATTTTCATTCCCAAAGAATACAGGAGCTACCTACAATTATACAAATTTTTCTTAGGCAATAGAAAAGCAGTGTTAAGCAAAGTGGTAATAGGTTTCTTTACCTAGAGAAGACACATTTTTTAACATTTTTCAACCACAGAATAATCTACATCATATATATGAGTTATAGAGGACCATTTAACATACCACAACAGCTTTTCTTGATGTGGACTCTCAACGGTTTAGGTATAGAAAGAAAGTTCCTCAACATAATACAGGCAATTTATGAAAAATCCATAGCTAACATTATAATCAATAAGGAGAAACTAAAAGCTTTTCCAACAGTATCTATTACAATGCAAAAAATGCCCACTCTCAACACTTCTATTCAACATAGCACTGGAAGTACTAATAAGAGCAATCAGACAAGATAAAGAAATAAAAGGCACCCAAATCAGAAACGAATAAGTAAAATTATCTCTACCATAGAGCCAGTTACCTGCAGTCAACTGTGGTCTAAAACTATTAAATGAAAAATTCCAGAAATAAATAATTTCTAAGTTTTAAATTTCATGCCATTCTGAGTAGTGTGATTAAATCTGTGCCACCCCACTCTGCCCCACTTGGAAAGTGAATCCTTCCTTTGCCCAACATATCCACGATGTATATGCTACCCACCTGTTAGCCAACTTAGTAGCCCTCTCAGTTATCAGATCAGCTGTCACAGTATCACAGTTCTTGCAGTCAAATAATCTTTATTTTACTTAATGGCCCCAAAGCACAAGAGTAGTGATGCTGACAATTCGAATATGTCAAAGAGAAACCATATTTGCCTGCTTGAAGTGAAAAGATAAAAGTTCTTGACTTCATAAGGGAAGAAAAAAAATTGTATGCTGAGGTCTACTATCTGTTAAATTGTGAAGAAGGAAAAAGAAACTTGTGCTAGTTTTACTGTCACATATCATATTTCAAAAGTCATAGTCACAGTGCATGATCAGTACTTAGTTAAGATTAAAAGGCACTAAATTTGTGGGTGGGAGACATGAACAGAAAATGTTTTCTGATTGGTGTCAGTGGTTGCACCAGAAAGCACTGAGCCTATACAAAGAAGTCAGCAAGGGATCCCCTGAAACAAGTGAAACTAAGGTATTTTGAGAGAGAAAGAGAGAGAGAGAAAGAGACCATATTCATACAATCTTTATTACAGTATAGTGTTATATTTTATTTTTATTTATTGTTAATCTCTTATTGTGCCTAATTTATAATTTAAACTTTATCATAGGGATGTTTAGGAAAAAACAGTACATATAGGGTTTGATATTATCTGCAGTTTCTGGCAACCACAAGTGTATCTTGGATCATATCCCCTGTGGGGATAAGTGGAGACTACTGCATTTGCAGATAACATGATCCTACCTGTAAAAAGCCCCAAATATCCCACAAAATAACTGTTAGAAGTAATAACTCAATAAAATCTTAGGATACAAAATTAACATAAAGAAGTAAATAACATTTTTATAAATAAATAACAACCTAACTGAAAAAGAAATCAAGAAAGCAACCCCATTAACAAAAGCGTAAAAACAAAACATTAGGAATAAATTTAACCAAGGAGGTGAAAGATCCATACACTGAAAACTATAAAACAGTGATGAAAGAAGTTGAGGAAGGCACAAATAAATGAAAATATATCTCAGGGATTGGAAGAATTAATGTTGTTAAAATGTCCATACTACCCAAATATACAGAATCAATGCAACCCTTATCAAAATCCCAAGGCATTCTTCACAGAAGTAGAAAAAAAACAATCCCAGGAAGGGTCAGTCATCATGGCAGATGGGAGGCAGGACTAGATTGCAGCTCCAGAAAGAGCAGCGTGCAGAGGCTTGCACTGTGAATTTTAGCTCCAGATCAACTGCAAGAACAAACCAGCAATCTCAAGAGGACCCATAGACCCTCTAAAGAAAGCGGATTGCTCCTGCAGGACCCGGGAGATCTGCCAAATACTGTGAGTATCCCAACTGCAGAAGTGGGAAAGGAAGACTCTCCTCTCCCGAACACACATCCTCACTGGAGAAGCTGAGAACCCGAAGGTCTGTTTGTGGGAGAAGTTTCTGGCTTTACATGGAACTGAATCCATGTGGAGAGCCAAGCACAATATAGGGGTAGAGGAAGCAGCAGAAAAGGCCTGGAAGCTTCCTGGGTCCCCTAGCAGGCCACTCCTGCCTGGCATCACACGGATTCAATGGGAGGGTGGTCAGAGGAGCAGGGGGTAAAACTGCACAGGGAGAAGGAAATCTTTAGCTGAACTTTGTAACAATTTGAATGGGGCGAGAAGCCTGGCCAGAACTCGGGGGAGGGTGCAAATCTGGTGTGCAGACCCCACAAGCAGGAGAAGAGCCAAGCACTTTTCTTTTGCAGCTGGGAGGAGGATAGCCTGGGGTAGGTTTTCAAGCCCGTTTCACCGTTTCACCCTCTACCTGGAAATGGACTCGGAGCTGTTGCGGGGGCATGGTGGGAGTGAGATCTGCCCTTCAGTTTGCGTGGGAGCTGGGTGAGGCCTTTGACTGCCAGCTTTCCCCCATTTCCCTGACAACCTGCATGACTCAGCAGAAACAGCAATAATCTTCCTAGGTACACAACTCCAGTGACCTGGGAATCTCACCCCCAACCCACACAGCAGCCACAGCAAGACCCGCCCAAGGAGAGTCTGAACTCAGACATACCTGGCCCTGCCCCCGCCTGACGGTCCTTCCCTACCCACCCTGGTAGCGGAAAAAAAAGGGCATATAATCTTGGGAATTCTAGGGTCCCACCCACCACAGGTTCCACTCCATACTACCACAGCTGATACTTTCTGAAAAGTGCCACCTCCTGGCAGGAGGCCAACCAGCACAAAAACAGAGCATTAAACCACCAAGCTAAGAAACTTCATGGAGTTCACCGCACTCCTCCCACTACCTCCACCAGAACGTGTGCTGGTATTCATGGCTGAGGGACCCATAGATGGTTTACATCACAGGACTCTGTGTGGACAACCCCCAGCAGCAGCCCAGAGCTGGGCAGACTCGCTGGGTGGCTTGACCCAGAAGAGAGACAACAATCACTGCAGTTCAGCTCACAGGAAGCCACATCCATAGGAAAAGAGGGAGAGTACTACATCAAGGGAACACCCTGTGGGACAAAAGAATCTGAGTAACAGCCTTCAGCCCTAGACTTTCCCTCTGACAGAGCCTACCAAATAAAAAGGAACCAGAAAACCAACCCTGGTAATATGACAAAACAAGGCTCTTCAACACCCGCCCCCGCCCCCCCCCCAAAAAATCACACTAGTTCACCAGCAATGGATCTGAACCAAAAAAAAAAACAAAAAACCCGGATTTACCTGAGAGACAATTCAAGAGGTTAGTTATTAAGCTAATCAGGGAGGGAACAGAGAAAGGTGAAGCTCAATACAAGGAAATCTGAAAAATGATACGAGAAGTGAAGGGAGAAATATTCAAGAAATATTCAATAGCTTAAAGAAAAAGCATTAAAAAATTCAGGAAACTTTGGATACACTTTTAGAGATGTGAAATGCTGTGGAAAGTCTCAGCAAAATAATTGAACAAGTAGAAGAAAGAAATTCAGAGCTTGAAGACAAGGTCTTCAAATTAACCTAATCCAACAAAGACAAAGAAAAAAGAATAAGAAAATATGAACAAAGCCTCTAAGAAATGTGGGATTATGTTAAACAACCAAACCTAAGAATAATCTCTGTTCTTGAGGAAGAAGAGAATTCTAAAGGCTTGGAAAACATATTTGTGGGGATAATCAAGGAAAATTTCCCTGTCCTTGCTAGAGACCTAGACATCCAAATACAAGAAGCACAAAGAATACCCAGGAAATTCATCACAATAAGGTCTTCATCTAGGCACACTCTCATCTCATCAGGTTATCCAAAGTTAAGATGAAGAAAAGAATCTTAAGAGCTGTGAGACAGAAGCACCAGGTAACCTAAAAAGGAAAATGTACAGATTAACAGCAGATTTCTCAGCAGAAACCTTATAAGCTAGAAGGAATTGGGGTCCTATCTTCAGTCTCCTCAAACAAAACAATTATCAGCCAAGAATTTTGTATCCAGCAAAACTAAGCATCATATATGAAGGAAAGATACAGTCTTTTTCAGATGAACAAATGCTGAGAGAATTCACCATTACCAAGCCACCACTATAAGAACTGCTAAAAGGAGCTCTAAATCTTGAAATGAATCCTGGAAGCACATCAAAACAGAACATCTTTAAAGCATAAATCACACAGGACCTATGAAACAAAAATACAAATTAAAAGCAGAAACAAAAAACAAAATCTAAAGTACATGGGCAACAAACAGCATGATGAATGCAACCGTATCTCACATCTCAATACTAACATTGAATGTAAATGTCCTAAAGGCTCCACTTAAAAGATATGGAACTGCAGAATGGATAAGAACTCAACAACCAACTATCTGCTGCATTCAGGGGACTCATCTAACACATAAAGACTCACACAAAGTAAAGGGCTGGAAAAAGGCATTTCATGCAAATGGACACCAAAAGTGAGCAGGGGTAGCTATTATTATATCAGACAAAACAAACTTTAAAAGAGACAAAGAGGGACATTACATAATGGTAAAAGGCCTTGTCCAAGAGGAAAATATCACAATCCTAAACAATATGCACCTAACACTGGAGATCCCAGATTTATAAGGCAATTACTAATAGACCTAAGAAATGAGATAGACAGCAACACAATTATAGTGGGAGACTTCAATACTCCACTGACAGCACTAGACAGATCATCAAGGCAGAAAGTCAACAAAGAAACAATGGATTTAAACTATACCTTGGAACAAATGGACTTAACAGATATATACAGAACATTTCATCCAACAACTGCAGAATATACATTCTATTCAACAGTGCATGGAACTTTCTCCAAGATAGACCATATGATAGGCTATAAAATGAGCTTCAATAAATTTAAGAAAATTGAAGTTATATTATACCAAGCACTCTCTCAGACCAGAAGGAATAAAACTGGAAATCAACTCCAAAAGAAACCTTCAAAACCATGCAAATACGTGGAAATCAAATAAGCTGCTCCTGAATGAGAACTGAGTCAAAAAGAAAATCAAGATGGAAATTAAAAAATTCTTCGAACTGAACGACAATAATGACACAACCTATCAAAACCTCTAGGATACAGCAAAGGCAGTGCTAAAAGGAAAGTTCATAGCCCTAAATGCCTACATCAAAAAACTGAAAGAACACAAACTGACATTCTAAAGTCACACCTCAAGGAACTAGAGAAACAAGAACAAACCAAACCCAAACCTAGCAGAAGAAAGGAAATAAACAAGATCAGGGCAGAACTAAACGAAATTGAAACAAACAAACAAAAAACCCCACAAAAGATAAATGAAACAAAAACCTGGTTCTTTGAAAAGATAAATAAAATTGATAGACCATTAGCAAGATTAACCAAGAAAAGAAGAGAAAAAATTCAAATAACCTCATTAAGAAATGAAACAGGAGATATTACAACTGACACCACTGAAATACAAAGATCACTCAAGGCTACTATGAACACCTTTACACACATAAACTAGAAAACCTAGAAGAGATGAATAAATTCCTGGAAAAATACAACCCTCGTAGCTTAAATCAGGAAGAATTAAATACTCTGAACAGACCCATAACAAGCAGCAAGATTGAAATTGTAATTTTTAAATTACCAAAAAAACAGTCCAGGACCAGATGGATTCACAGCAGAATTCTACCAGACATTAAAGAAGAATTGGTACCAACCTTTTTGACACTATTCCACAAGACAGAGAAAGAAGGAACTGTCCCTAATTCATTCTATGAAGGCAGCATCACCCTAATACCAAAACCAGGAAAGGATATAACCAAAAAAGAAAACTACAGACCTATATCCTTGATGAACAAAGATGCTAAAATCCTTAACAAAATACTAGCTAACTGAATCCAACAACATATCAAAAAGATAATCCACCATGATCAAATGGGTTTCATACTAGGGATGCAGGGATGGTTTCACATACACAAGTCAATAAATGTGATACACCACATAAACAGAATTAAAAACAAAAATCACATGATCATCTCAATAGATGCAGGAAAAGCATTTGACAAAACCCAGCATCACTTTATGATTAAAACTCTCAGAAAAATTAGCATACAAGGGACATACCTTAATGTAATAAAAGCCATCTATGACAAACCCACAGCCAACATAATACTGAATGGGGAAAAGTTGAAAGCATTCCCTCTGAGAACGGGAACAAGACAAGGATCCCCATTCTCACCACTTGTCTTCAACATAGCACTGGAAGTCCTAGCCAGAGCAATCAGAGAAAAGAAAGAAATAAAGGGCATCCAAATCAGTATAGAGGAAGTCAAACTGTCACTATTTGCTGATGATATGATCATTTACCTTGAAAACCCTAAGGACTCCTCCAGAAAACTCCTAAAACTGATAAAAGAATTCAGCAAAGTTTCCAGATATGAGATTAATGCACACAAATCAGTAGTTCTTCTATACACCAACAGCAACCAAGTGGAGAATCATAAAAAACTCAACCCCTTTTACAATAGCTGCAAAAAAAAAAAACCAAAAAAACTTAGGAATATACCTAACCAAGGAGCTAAAAGACCTCTACAAGGAAAACTACAAAACACTGCTGAAATAAATCATAGATGACACGAATGGAAACACATCCCATGCTCCTGGATGGGTAGAATCAGTATTGTGAAAATGACAATACTCCAAAAGCAATCTACAAATTCAATGCAATCCCCATCAAAATACCACCATCATTCTTCACAGAATTAGAAAAAAACAATTCTAAAATCCATATGGAACCAAATCAGAGCCCACATAGCCAAAGCAAGACTGAGCAAAAAGAACAAATCTTGAGGCATCACACTACTTGATTTCAAACTATAGTATAAGGCCATAGTCACCAAAACAGCATGGTACTGGTATAAAAATAGGCACATAGACCAGTGGAACAAAATAGAGATCCTGGAAATAAATCCAATTACTTACAGCCAACTGATCATTCGACAAAGCAAATAAAAACATAAAATCTGGAAAAGACACCCTTTTCAACAAATGGTGCTGGGATAATTGGCTAGCCACAGGTAGGGGAATGAAACTGGATCCTCAACTCTCACCTTACACAAAAATCAACTCAAGATGGATTCAGGATTAATACCTGAAACTATAAAAATTCTAGAAGGTAACATTGGAAAAACCGTTTTAGACATTGGCACAGGCAAGGACTTCATGACCAAGAACCCAAAAGAAAATGCAACAAAAGCAAAGATAAATAACTTGGACCTAATTAAACTAAAGAGCTTTTGCACGACAAAAGAAAAAGTCAGCAGAGTAAAGAGACAACCCACAGAGTGGGAAAAAAATCTTAACAATCTATACATCTGACAAAGGACTAATAACCAAAATCTACAATGAACTCAAACAAATCAGTAAGAAAAAAAACAAACAATCTCATCAAAAAGTGGGCTAAGGACATGAATAGACAATTCTCTAAAGAAGATATAAAAATGGCCAACAAACATATGAAAAAATGGTCAACATCACTAATGATCAGAAAAATGCAAATCAAAACCACAATGTGATACCACCTTACTCCTGCAAGAATGGCCATAATCAAAAAATCAAAAAACAGCAGATGTTGGTGTGGATGTGATGAACAGAGAACACTTCTACACTGCTGGTGGGAATGTAAACTAGTATAGCCACTATGGAAAACAGTATGGAGATTTATTAAAGAACTGAAAGTAGAACTCCCATTTGATCCAGAAATTCCACTACTGGGTATTCACCCAGAGGAAAATAAGTCATTATTTATATGTACATATGTATGTGTATATATATGTATATGTACACACACACACACACACACACACACACACACACACACACACACACATATATATCACAGTTTCTTTATCCACTCATTGATTTATGGGCATTTGGGTTGGTTCCATGATTTTGCGATTGTAAATTATGCTGCTATAAACGGGCGTGTGCAAGTATCTTTTATGAATAATGACTTATTTTCCACATATACTTAGAAATGATTGATATATTTCCATATATATATCAGACTATTATTCTAAGTGAAGTAACTCAGGAGTGGAAAAACAAACATCCTATGTTCTTACTGATATATGGGAGCTAAGCTATGAGGATGCAAAGGCATAAGAATGATACAGTGGACTTTGGGGACTTGTGTGGAATAATTGGGGCGGGGCAAGGGATGAAAGACTTCAAATATGGTGCAGTGTATACTGCTTTGGTGACGGGTGCACGAAAATCTCACAAATCACTACTAAAGAGCTTATAATGTAACCAAATACCACTTGTACCCCAATAACTATGGAAAAACTTAAAAAAAACACATAAATAAAAACTAAAAAAGAAAAAAACCCAAAAATTTGTATGAAATAATAAAAAACCTCAACTAGCCAAAATAATTCTGAGGAAAAAAAATTTAGACACATCATTACTTCCTGATTTAAAACTATATGACAAAGTTATAGTAATAAAAGCAGTATGGTACTGGCATAAAAACAGACATATAGACTAGTCGAATAGAAAACAGAGCCCCCAAATAAACCCAAACATTTACAGTCAACTGATTTTTGACAGGGGCACTAAGAGGACATCATAAAGAAAGGATAGTTTTCCAATAACTGGTGCTGGGAAAACTGGATTTACACATGCAAAATAATGAAATTTGATCCTTATCTTATACCATACACAAAAAATCATCTCAAAATGGATAAAAAATCTAAATATCAGACTACAAACTATAGAATTCCTAGAAGAGACATAGAGGAAAAGCTTCTGGACATTGGCATTGGCAATGATTTTTTGGATATCACATCAAAAGCTCATGCAAAAAAAGCAAAGAAAAAAATAAAACTATGTCAAAGTCAAAAGCTTCTGCATGGCAAAGGAAACAATCACCAAAATGAAATGGCAGCCTGTGGATTAGGAAAAAGTATTTGCAAACCATATATTATATGTTATATTATATATAACATTATTGTATATATAATTATATATAATATATATTATATATATAAAATAAAAAAATGAAGTATATAAAACTTCAACAATAAAAAGTGTGACACTGGTGCATGAACAGACACTAAGGCCAAAGGAGCAGAACAGAAAATCAGAAGTAGACCAAGCTGCATGAGGATATTTAGTATAGTATAAGTGTGGCATCTCAAATTTATGGAAAGAATGGGTTTTTAATAAGTGGTGTTGGGATAACTGAATAGCTATATGACAAAAAGATACAATTTGATCCATTCATGGCAGTATAAATCAGAATAAATTCCAAATGCATAAGGAAAAAAGTGAATTAAATTCAATTAAGCAGTTGTTTTGAACTATGCAGCCTCACTCTTTTATAGAGCGATTAGGTTTAACCTTGAACCTACTGGTGTTTTGTAACACAAGATTCCTATAATCACAGAATTGGCAAAAATTTTAACATGACTAATTATAACCATTAGATCATAAGAAAAATTTTTACAGGCATAAGTTGTAAACAATTTTTTTCTTTTTTGGCCATTAATGTTATTAAAATACAATTTTATCTTATCTTAAGATCTTTGCCTGGAAAATCAAAGTGTCTATCCTCAGCTTCCTTTTTTGAAAAAAATTAAGGTATAATTTACATACAGTAAGAGTCACTCTTTATACTGTATAGCTCTGAGAGTTTTTACATGTGCCATCATGTAACCCCCACTGCAGTCTACATATAGGATAATTCCTTCACCACCCTAAATTGTCTCGTGACTCTGCAGTCAACCCCTCTCACCACCCCCATTTCCTGATAATCACTGACCTGTTTCTGTCTGTACTGTTTTAAATTTGCAAGAATGGCATGTAAACTGAATCACACAGTATACAGTCTTTTGATTCTGGCTTCTTTGACTTGCATAATGCATTTGAGATTCATCCAAAAATAATTATTTATTCATTTATTTATTTATTTTTATTATTATTTGACACAGAGTCTTGCACTGTCGTCCAGGCTGGAGTGCAGTGGCATGATCTCAGCTCACTGAAAGCTCTGCCTCCCAGGTTCACACCATTCATGTCTCCCAGGTTCATGCCATTCTCCTGCCTCAGCCACCCAAGCCCCTGGGACTACTGGCGCCCGCCACCACGCCTGGCTAATTTTTTGTATTTTTAGTAGAGACAGAGTTTCACCATGTTAGCCAGGATGGTCTCGAACTCCTGACCTCTTGATCCGCCCGCCTTGGCCTCCCAAAGTGCTGGGATTACAGGCATGAGCCACCGCGCCTGGCCTCATCCAAAAATAATTTAATGGAATTCATTATTGCTTGTATCAGTGTTTGTTCTTTTTCTTTTTTTGAGACAGGGTCTTGCTCTGTCACCCAGGCTGGAGTGCGGTGGTGCCATCATAGCTCACTGCAGCCTTGACCTCCTTAGCTCAAGCAATCCTTCCACTTCAGCTTCCCAAGTAGCTGGGACTATAGGCATGGGCTATCATGCCTGGCTAATTTTTAAATTTTTTCATAGAGGTCTTGCTATGTTGCCCAGGCTGGTCTTGAACTCCTGAACTCAATGTTTATTCCTTTTTATTGCTGAGTAATATTTCACTGTATGAATGTGCTATAGTTTCTTTATTCCACTTTCTGGAGTTTGTAAATAAAGTCTCTATAAGTCTTTGTCTATAGGTTTCTGTATAGGTTTTCATTTCGTGTGGATAAGCACATAGCAGTAATACTGCTGGGTTGTATGGTAAGTGTAGCTTATAAGAAACATCCAGACTATTTTCCAAAGTGACTGTACCACTTTGCATTCTCACCAGGAATATATGAGCATTCCAGTTGCTCCATATGAAACTCAATAGTCCCACAGATTTTTTTTTTTTTTTTAATAAACATAGAAAATTGACCCTTCTGGTCTTGGAGCCTGAACTTCACAATTTGTTTTATCTGAGTTCCCTCCTGATGAACCACCTTCAGGCCTCTCAAAAAAAGTATCAAAGAACTGAAACTCACTAGGTCACCACATCCAGACAATAAGATGCAGACCCCTCATTCATCATTATTGCTTCCTTTTCTCTCCCTAGTTTCTGTGTTGTTACACATTCTTACATGTCTTCCCTGTTATGTAAACCCCTAGTTTTAATTGGTCAAAGAGATAGATTTAAGACAGCTCCCATTTCCTGGGTGCAGCACCCGATTAAAGCCTACTTCTTTGGCAATACCCATCATCTCAGTCATTGGCTTTCTGCGCAGCAAGTAGCAGGACCTAGACCAAATCCCTGGTGTTTCGGTAACACATATTGCTATGGTTTGGCTCTATGTCCCCACCAAAATCTCATCTTGATTTGTAATCCCCACATGTCTAGGGAAGGAACTGTAATCCCCTTGTGTCAAGGGAGGTGACAGGAGGTGACTGGATCATGGGGCAGTTTCCCCTATGCTGTTCTCATGATAGTGAGTGAATTCTCACAAGATCTGATGGTTTCATAAGTGTTGGGCAAGTTCCTCCTTCTCTTACTCTTCTCTCTCCTGCTGCCATGTGAAGAGGGTCCTTGTTTCCCCTTCACCTTCTGCCATGATTGTAAGTTTCCTGAGGCCTCCCAGTCATGCAAAACTGTGAGTCAATTAAACCTCTTTCGTTTATAAATTACCCAGTCTCGGAAAGTTCTTTATAACAGTGCGAGATGGAGTAATATACATATCTTTGTCAGTACTTGGTATTGTTAGATTAAAAACTACTAGCCATTTTAATAGTTTTGTAATAGTGTTTTCTTGTGGTTTTAACTTGCATTCCCAAATGATACTGATGTTGAGCAACTTTTCATTTGTTTACGTACCATACATATCATCTTTGGTGAAGTGACTGTTCAAATATTATGTTTGTTTTTAAATTGTCATTTCATTTCTTATTGAGTTTTATGAGTTTTTTTCATATATTCTAGATTCAAGTCCTTTATTAGTTGGGTGTCTTGCAAATATTTTCTCTGAGTCTGTGGGTCATGTTTTCATTTTTGTAACAGTGTCATCAGAGAAAAGACATTCTTAATTTTGACAAAATCAAATTTTTCCATTCATAAATTATGCATTTTGTGTTGAATCTAAGAACTCTTCACCTAACTCAACATCACAAAGAACTTTTCCTATGTTTTCTTGTAGAAATTTTATGGCTTTTGGTTTTATGTTTAGATCTATGATTCACTTTGAGTTAAAAATGTGTATAACGTGAGTATAGATTGATGTTCACTTTTTTTGTATGGGCCCATCCAATTATTTCAACACCATTTGTTGAAAAGACCACGTTTCTTAATTAACGAATTTTACATCTTTGTCAAAAATCAATAAACCATGTATGAGTAGCCTCTCTATTTTGTTCAGTCAATCTGTATGTCATCCTTTCTTTAACAACATACGGTCTTGACTATTGCAGCTTTACAGCAAGTCTGGAAATAAGGTTGTATGAATCCTACAACTTTGTTCTTTCTCAAGATGTTTGGTTATTCTAGTTCCTTTGCCCTTCAATATATATTTTTGAGTCACCTTGTCAATTCCCACCAAAAAAAATCCTGTTCGGATTTTTATTGTAATTGCATTATATCTATAGATCAGTTTGAGGAAGACTGACATCTTAATAATATGGAGTCACTTAATCCATGATCATGATATGTCTCTTCATTTATTTAGGTCTTTTATTTCTTTCAACTCTTTTAGTTTTCAGCATGCAAGTCTTGCACATATAATATTTAGATCTACATAGTTCATTTTTTTTTTTATTTTATTGTTAATGGCACTTTTAAGATTCAATTTGTAATTGACCATTGCTAGTATATACACATAGTATACAAATACAATTGATTTTTGTATGTTGACTCTCTTTTAACCTGCTAGCACCAAAAGGAGAAAAAGTAAAGAAAGCATTCAATAAATGCACTGGGAGTAAAAAGAATGAAAAGCACATTTATAAGCCTTGCCTAATAAGTGTGATAAAAGTTAGAAAATCCTCAAAACAGAGTACATGCTTTTCATATTGCTCATTATTTTAAACTCTCAAAGGATAACAACTGTATTTTAAAATTTCTGTACATTATTAAATGTGAGATACTAGAGAATATTAATCTAATCAGTTATATTAAGTTCTGAAATTCAACAAATATTTCTGATGGGACAGAGAAAAAATAAATTATACCTTTCCAAGCACTGTCAGCTGCTGAACTAAAAGATGAGCATTTTCAGTCTTTCCAGCACCACTTTCTCCAGAAATAACAATGCACTACACATAGAAAAGAAAACTGTGAGACCTTATCCTCAAAATTCAGGTGACATTTAAGTAACTACGAGGTAAATTTCTAAGAATGGGAGATTCTTCTTACCTGATCTGAATTATATGTTATCATGGATTGATATCCTAAGTCAGCCATTGCAAAAATGTGAGGAGGACTGGCAGTTCTCTTTGATTCAATATATAGTTTGGAATGCTAAAGGTTAAAAAGAATACATTTTGTAGGGCTTTTTGTTTTAAGTCCTGAATTATTTACAAATATAGCTCCAATTTTTACAGCAAAGTATAAATAAAAACACAATTTCATTCTACCAAAACATTATTACATACATGTTACACACATATTGCACATATATCTAAATGTATAACTATGTAAAATAAAAGCCTGACACAAAGCAGCCCAGAAATATGATATGACATAAAGTAATTTAAAAGATTCTGCATTCTACTTCCAAAGCAGAATGTAAGGTTTCAAAATTCCATTATGTGTTTAAATGAAAGCATACATTAAAAATAAGACGATCGGGTTTCAGTTTGTTAACTGCTCCTTGGATATAATAATGTCTCACATATAATCACCACTTTTTTCCTTTCACATCATTTAACATACATTCTCTCATTTGATTTGTCCAAGATCACACAGTAAATTGATAGCAGGATTGCACTAAAGCCCATATCTCCTGAAACACAGGTCAAGGCTCATAAATTTACTGTTATTTCTGTAAGTTTTAGGATGGCAAAAGATGACAGAGATATGTACTTTTCACACAAAAAAATAACTATTAGGAACAGTATTAAATAAGTTTCTGGAGTACACAAATAGCCAGAAGAGAATGAGTCCAATTAAAAATGAAAAACAACCTTGTTTAATTCCAGAATAGTATTCTATATTTAAGCGACTAGGGGTTGAATAATTGATAATTATTTAGTCACATTCATAAAACATGTGTGTGATATTAATGAAGCCAATAATACATCAAAAGGAATTTTTAACTCATAGTGACAATTTTTACAGCCATTAAGTATGTATTATCTACATAAACAATGTAATTATACTTTTGATGCTCCCATACTCAGTTCAGCGGCAGACATACATTAAGCACATACCTTTTTAAGCAGACTTAAGTATATGCTTTTAAAGGTATCTGTTTAGTGATACAATATTTAATGTAGAGCCGTTACCAGTAACTGAATGTAATTAACACTCTGGCACACGCATTTGGAGAAAGGAAGACCACAAACTGCACCCAGATTGACTCCATCTTCTATTTTTCCTAGTTTTATGTTTTAACAAAAATTATGTAACTGTTTATTCAAAATAATGGATAAAATTTTTCTGGCATTCATTTAAATTAATTTAAGTATCTGAATGTATAATTATGTGTATGAAGTAAGAGAATGCACCCCATACGACATACCTTTGTGGAGTAAAGACCCAGACTCTGAAAAGGGTTAAGAGCAATGAGTATGTCTCCCACATAGATATAGATCTGATCTCTGGAATAACACTTCTCAAGTTGCTCTGAGACTGTATTCTGCAATAAAATAAAATAATTTCTCCTTCTTAAAAATTATTTGTGGTCAACTACAATTTAAAAAGTAAACAATAATAAACAGAACATCTGGAATCTGGACAAAGGATTAGAAAAATAGACACACTGATAGTAAAAAATATATAACATCAGGTCTGCAACTACTCATTCACTTGACAGGCATTTTCTTTGGTTTTGAGAGCCGCAGAGGATGTCATTGTTACCTGCATTTTCCAAAGGACATATTATATGTCACAGGAATTTTAAATATACAATGCTTTCAAGAAAAGAAGTAATAGCAGTAAGTGATATAAAGATTAAAAATGGAGTAAAGAGAAAAGGGAAGGGAAGATAGAGAGAACACGATTTAATTCCAAATCAAGGTGATCCAGTGGCTTTATGGAATGTCCTACTCCTTTTATTTTTTTAGACTTTTGGCTTTATGAAGTACTATGAAAAATTTTAAAACTTAATTTTCATAGTTGATAAGTCATTTGAGTAAATGAATTGATTTTGATAATGTCGGAAACCACCATTTACAGTACATGACACAAGAGAGGAGCAAAAGATCTTAGGCCCAAAAAGAAACTAAAAATAAAATATAGAAAACAGAAACAAACCCACCATTTAATATATTAATATATTGGTCAACAACATGATTAGTGAAAACTTCTTTGCAATCCACAAGCCTAGGAATTCGCATTATTAAAAAAATTTATATGTAAGAATTCAGAAAGGTGTCTGCAATCTCTGCCTTGCCAACATGATTTGATTTCAAGATGTCTGATGTTCTTGAGATTATTTTGAGTAAGTACTTGAGTTGTTTATGCAACCCTAAATTTACCAAATGACTACCTCTATTCAGAACTTACCTCTTGATTGGTACATTTCTGAGTCAAATGCTCAGGCATGTATCAGCAGTGTAAAAAAAATAATAAGGTGTTCATCAGGCAGGAGAGAAGTCCCGACCTTCTGCTAAAACGAGGGCATTTATTTCTCTAATGATCTGACTATATGGAATACAGAAGGGTGAGGGGAAAGGAGGCTGAGGCTAGAATTTAATAGCTTGGATCTGAAACACTTCTGCGATAATTAGAATAAGGAGTTACAAGCAGAATTCAATACCTCCGAAAGATAAGCAGTGTGAAACAACAGTTTTGTGATCCCATGAGGAAGAAAACTGACCATGGTAACAGACAGGCTGTTGAGGTATCCCAGAGTTTCTGGGTACAGCCACTGAGAGCTGAAACAGGAGAGGAAAAATGGGGAGGCCACCACATGGTGGTTACAGTAGGCTGGCTGCTCTTTGAATACAATAATTCATATCTTTAAGACTCCCACAAATAATGAAGAAGAAGGAAGATCTGTGGCCTAACAACTTACACTGCGAGGACTTCACCTCTGTCAGTTGAGCATCAGACAAAAATGAACACTAGGCTGGAAAGATTTGGAAATTTGAGTTATATAGATTAAAACTGAAGATAAGAGAAATAATAGGAAGCTAAGAGACAAAGAAAGCATGAGACTTACAGATGGAAGACATGGGCAGAGTGAGTGTTAAGATTCTTAATAACCATCATAATCTATATATTCCTTCCCCTTCTACCAATACCCGTGTCTTCTATAAATTAACAAAACATCTGGAATGTCTAAGTTTAATTAAACTGAAATTCTTACCTCATCCAAAACTTCTAGGGTTGCTAAATCATCTACATCCTTCAGATTGGATATTAGAGATCGGTTGAAGTTCTCTTTCTTGGTGTGAATACGTTCATGTCTGTGGAGAAAAACGCTTCCTGATTTAAGAACTGATTACTGATCATAGTGGAAAAAAGTTTTAGATACCTATGAGACTGAAAATCCTTTATGAATTTGTTTATTAAATTCAATGATAACATACCAGTAAATATCCTAATATATTTGATCTTTACTGTTTGTTTACTCCTCTCCATTGGAAAAATGCAAATTACAGAATTTACTTCTGTAAAGTACATAATTTCCTTCAAGAACTATCTTTATATAATTTGTTTTAAAGCTTCCTCTAAATTTCTGTGTGATTGAATCTGTTACAAGGTGATGAGGCTGAAGGGTTTGAATTCATTATATTCCTAATTTTGTTGGAGGTAGTGTTAGCCCATTGGTGGTCAAGGTATGGTCATTTTTAATTACTATTCAGCAAAATTTAACAGGAATACAAAATAAATCACATTATAAATTTTCAAAAGGTTAGATGTGTGTAAAAATAGATTTCATGTACCAAAAAGTTTATCTTCAAAGTAAAACATTTCAACAACTTTCAAAAACAGCATAAAGATCTTGATTTAACACAAAGGAGAAGTTGCTGAGATAAACACAATGGTTTATTTAAACTTTTCTGGACATCCATTTTATTTTGAGGATAATTGTATTTCTGGTATTTATTTTTGGACACACTCTTAAGTATCTGGACTTGCCTCTTGGTAAAAGGGGAAGGAATATATAGATTATGAGGGTTATTAAGAATCTTAACACTCACTCAGAAAACTTTAATGGTTTCTTATTGCTTAGAAATTTAAGCCTATTAATAAACTGCCCCTTCCCCTATCTAAGCCCACTGCTCCTTTTGTATACTATAATAGCTTCTGTCCTCTCTCATTTAGGGAAGGACATCATTCCTACTGCTTTTTCTCTCATTCCTACATCATTGAATTTTCTCTGTTATATCACCCATCCCAACAACAAACTGCCGTCCCCTGACTTCCAGTTTCCTCCATCATTGAATTTTCTCTGTTATATCACCCATCCCAACAACAAACTGCCGTCCCCTGACTTCCAGTTTCCTCCATCTGCTGTTCTATTTCTTTGCTTTATAGTAAAAATCCTCAAAAGAATTATGCATACTTTTTTTTGTGGGGGCGGGGGGAGATGGAGTCTCACTCTGTCACCCAGGCTGGAATGCAGTGGTGCGATCTCAGCTCACTGCAACCTTCTTCTCCCAGGTTCATGTGATTCTCCTGCCTCAGCTTCCTGAGTGGCTAGAATTACAGGTGTGGCCACCACGCTCAGCTAATTTTTTTGCATTTTTAATAGAGACAGGGTTTCACCATGTGGGCCAGGCTGGTCTAGAACTTCCGACCTCAAGTGATCCACCCACCTTGGCCTCCCCGTGTGCTTGGATTAGCAGCGTGAGCCACCATGCTCGGCGTATACTTAGTTTGTTCAGGCTTTCATCTTGACACTCTATGGAAGCAGCTTTTGTTAAGGACTCTACTGACCTTTATATTGCTAAATCCAATGGTCAATTTTAAGTCCTCATTTTACCTAATCTACCAGCAGCATTTAACAAAGGCGTTCTTGAATACCTTTGCCTTGGTTTCCTGTAAGTCTCTCTTGATTCTCTTCCTTAACTCACTGGTATCTCTGTCTGAGTATCTTTTTCTGTTTTTACCTCATCTTTCTGTTACATTTTGGGGGTCTCCCAAGTTTCAGTTCTTGAAGTTATCTTCTTCTCTACATTCACTTCCTTATTTCATAGGCTTACACACCACTCTTTCACTGATAACTACTACTCCAGACTTCTGCATCTAAATGCTTATTTGATATTTCACTTGGAGAGACAGACACATCCCAAACCACACTCCTAAATACTCTGCCTCCAAACCTACTCCTTCCTATGACTCTTTATCTCAGTCAATGGTGACTCCTTTCTTCTGATTGTTCAGGATGTTAGAGACATCCTTGGCTCTTCTGTTTCTCACACCCCTCATGCAATCTGTATACAAATTCCATCAGCTCTATTATCAAATTCTATCTGGGGTAGACATTTCTCCCCACCAAAACCCCACTATATTTCTTCTCACTGCTACAACAGCCTCCCAAGAGGTTTCCCTGCTGCCATCTTTACCTTCTGACACTGTTCTCAACACTGCAGCCAGAGTGATCTTTAAAAAATTATGTCAGATCATGTCACTACTCTGCTCAAAGTTCCTGATCTTCCCATTATTACTCAAAGGAATATCCAATGCCTTACTATGGCCTACAAGGCCCATATGATTTGTGCATCTGTGCCTCCCTCAACAACCCTATTATTTCTCTAACATTATCTGTTTCTACTATCCCTCCTACTCAATTCTTTCCAACCTCATTGGCTTCCTTGCTGTTTCTTGAACACATTAAGCATGCTTCTACCTCACAGCTTTGGTATTCGCTGTTCCCTCTGAGTGGAACGCCATTTTCTTTGATACCTGTAAAGCTCTTTCTTGCTTCCTATGGGCCTCTTTCAATATTACACTAATCAGAGTCTTTTCCTGGTGAGCCCTTGTCAATTAGTGGCTTCTCTCCAGAACCTCTCATCACCTTTTTCCTGCTCTATCTTTAGCCATTGCCTTCTCCCCCAATTCTCCTTGTCACCTCTCATATTCTACCTTGTCCTCTGTCTTCTCCTATTAGATTGTAATTCATATAATGCCAATCTAGATTTTATTGTACTATTAAGACAAGAGTACCTGTATTGTTCACTGCTGTGTCCCCAGCAGCTGTAACAGTGCCTGGCATGCAGTAGGCACTCAATAAATATTTGTTACATGAAACTCATTCAAGGCCTTCCATAACATTACACAATCTGTCTTTCCAGTGTATTTTCCAGAAAATACACTTTGACACTTTAGCTTAACTGGACTTGTTTCTGTTTCTTAAACTATACATCCCTGTGCTTTCTTCACTTGTCATTTTGGTTTTGTTATTTCCTCCTCAGCCCAATCTGCATGATAAAACTTTATTCACTTTTCACAATCCACCTTAAATGTCACCTCTTTTACACTCCTCAGCACAATTCTACACGTCCTTTAGGACAGACATCTTAGTTAAATGTCATTTCAGTCATTCATTTGTGTGCTGGCCTTATACCTTTTACTAGATTGTAAATTTCCTAGGATAGGAATATCTTTTCAACATATGGTGCTAGAACAATTGGACATTCACATGCAAAAACAGTGACTTAAGACACTGACCTTTCAGCTTTTACAAATATTAACTCAAAATAAATCATGGATCTAGATGTAAAATGTAAAACTATAAAACTCCAGAAGACAACATAGGAAAAAATTTAGATACCCTTGGGTTTGGAAATAAGTTTTTATATGCAACACCAACAATGCCATCCATGAAATAAAAAATTGATAAATTGGGCTTCACTAAAATTATAAATATCTGCACTGTGCAAGTTTATTTTAATAAAAAATGAAAACAAAAAATTCTCTCCAATCACACTTCTTTGGACTGTGTTATTTTCCTGCCAGGACACTGACTAATAGATCCAGCCAGCCACTGACTTCTCTTCAGCTCCAATGTTGCAGATTTCTGGTCACAGAATTCACACATGAAAGATTACAGTTTTCCCTCCACTGGACCCTGAAGTTACTCATTAATTATTTACCCCTCCGCAGGAGACTTCCTAGCTCATTTTAGATAGCAGTCGTCCAAAAATATCTACCTTTCAAGCTTCCAATATCTGTTTTCCCTCTTCTTCAGTGGAAGCTAATACAAATTCACTCAGGTTCCTTCCCTTTTATCTCAAAATGTTAGTATATTTTCATCTATCTTCTCCTCATACTCCCTCACCCCCATACACACTTCTTTTTCACTTTCCAGGGTGGAAGTGCCACCTTTCTTTTCCAGGGTTAACCCTCCCCACCTATCTTTTGATTTTCTTTCCTGTGTAGCTTACTGTATCATGCCATCAGAAGCTTCCTTTCCACAGATCCATATTCTCAGTTGATCACGTCTTCTATCATCCTAAGGTGTACAATCCTCAATTTGCTGCTTTCTTGTTAAGAAAATAAAAACCAAGCCACCGACTGGGAGAAACTACTTGCAAATCATGTTTCTGATATTTAAAAAAATGTATCTAATGACAGAAATAGTGTCTTATACCTATTTGCAACTCTTAAGTAGATTCCTCCATATTTTTTTTTTTTTTTTTGAGATGGCATCTCACTCTGTCACCAGGCCAGAGTGCAGTGGTGTGATCTCGGCTCACTGTAACCTCCGCCTCCTGGGTTCAAGAGATTCTTCTGCCTCAGCCTCCCGAGTAGCTGAGACTACAGGTGCTCTACAACGCCTGGCTAATTTTTGTACTTTTAGTAGAGATGGGGTTTCACCATGTTAGCCAGGATGGTCTCGATCTCCTGACCTCGTGATCCACCTGCCTCGGCCTCCCAAAATGCTGGGATTACAAGATTCCTCCATAATTTTTATACCACTTAAAAAAATTATACACTTGTGTGAATAATTTAGTTAATATTTGAAGTCCTTACTAGAACGTAAGCGTCAAGATCTGCAAAACTATGCCTTTAGCTTCTTCTTGTATCCCATGTATAAGGAGATTATTTAGAATAGAGAAGTTTCTCAATAAACTTTAGTTGAATGACTAAGTGACTGTATATCCCCGCACAACTTCTGGCATGGAATTTGCACATAGTTGGTCTCCACATTTGCTGAATTGAACAAGTATCATCTTATTTACTCCCCTATATTCAAAGAGATTCTTATAAGTATAACCATTTTTGATATATTCTTTTTAAGACAAAAGAGGAAGAGATCCAATTTTCCATTTAATTGAAGGGCCCTGAATTTTCTGTCTGTTTTTATGGACCCATTTGGCTGCTACAGACTGTTCCTTGGAGAATGATGGGACGTGGATGGTGAGGAGCAGAGGGATCAATACTTGGCTAGTTGGTGCCCTCACTCTTCCACTCCTGTGAATTCATCCTCCATGATGTTTTTGGTATTAGCTGTCAAAAACTTAGAAAAGATTTGGTCATTGTGATGATTAAAACAACCTCAGATGGCTCTCTATCTTCTGTGGTACAACTTAAAAATTTCTTGGCATGGATTTCATGGACCTTCACAATCTTGCCGTAAACAACCTTTCCAGCATCATTCTCCATCAGCTCTGTACAGAAGAGCTCTCAATATGCCAAACATTTTCAAGACTCTGTACTTTGTTCATTCCATTTCTCTATCTGGAACTATTTTCCTTCCATGCTCGGCAAAATTCTGCGTATCTTTCAAAGTTAGGCTTAAACTACCCTCTCTGTGAAGACACTGCAGGTCTTTCCAGAGAGAATACACCACAAGTGGAAAAGTTCTCACATTTAATGAAGTCTATACATGTTCATTGTTCCTGTTAGACCTTGAGAAAGTTGTATGTAGAAATCAAGTGTTATTCATCGTTTTACGTCTTGATACAAATATGCAAAAAACAAGGTGTCTTGAATCTTCATTACCTTAATTCAATATCCATGTTTGCCTGAAACCAACTGAATGTTTGAAGTTTGGATAGAAAATAGCTTCAAATGATTTTTCTTAGTAAAATATTGGGCATTTCTTAAAATGAGTAAGTACATCTACCTTTTCACAAGAACATCTAAATGTTTCCATAATTTTTATACATCAGTGAATATCTAATCAATCATGACTGCTTATTTTTCTGGTTAACTTTCATGTTTGCAGTATTAAATAAGTTTTAAAATATGCATACATTGATTTGCCAGATTTAGCCACATGCCAAGTGTCATATATTAGAATTGTAAGGAAAACACTTTTGAGAGTTAAAATAACAAATTTATGGAAAGTGATAGCTGTGAATTTTGGAAGGTCATTGGCTTTAGAATTTTCTCGTATCACTGTCTTTTGTTTGTTTGTTTGTTTGAGATGGAGTCTCACTCTGTCATCCAGGTTGGAGTGCAGTGGCGAGATCTAGGTTTACTGCAACCTCTGCCTTCCAGATTCAAGCGATTCTACTGCCTCACCTCCGGAGTAGCCGGGATTACAGGCACCTGCCACCACGCCAGGCTAATTTTTGTATTTTATTTATTTATTTATTTATTTATTTATTTTGAGATGGAGTTTTGCTCCTGTTGCCCAGGCTGGAGTGCAATGGCACAATCTTGGCTCACTGCAACCTCTGCCTCCCGGGTTCAAGTGATTCTCCTGCCTCAGCCTCCCAAGTAGCTGGGATTACAGGCATGCGCCACCACACTCAGCTAATTTTTTGTATTTTTAGTAGAGACGGGGTTTCTCCATGTTGGTTAGGTTGGTCTGGAACTCCCGACATCAGGTGATCTGCCCGCCTTGGCCTCCCAAAGTGCTGGGATTACAGGTATGAGCGACCACATCCGGCCTAAGTTTTGTATTTTTAGTAGAGATGAGGTTTCACCATTTTGGCCAGGCTGGTCTCAAACTCCTGACCTCAAGTGATCCATCCACCTCGGCCTCCCAAAGTGTCATTGTTGTTTTAATAAAAATCTAAGTATGCAATTCAATCCAACTCATATTTATTGAGACCACGCTATGTGCAAGCATTTTCCCAATAACCCCAAGTGTTGTGGGTCATTATAGGTGGAAAAAAAATCCAGGTTGTACAATCAATGAGTTTCAAACTAGTGGGAGATGTAAACACTAATTTTTTTTTTTTTTGAGACGGAGTCTCGCTCTGTCGCCCAGGCTGGAGTGCAGTGGCGCAATCTCGGCTCACTGCAAGCTCTGCCTCCCAGGTTCATGCCATTCTCCTGCCTCAGCCTCTCCCAGTAGCTGGGACTACAAGTGCCTGCCACCACGCCCGGCTAATTTTTTTTTTTGTATTTTTTAGTAGAGACGGGGTTTCACCGTGGTCTCGATTTCCTGACCTCGTGATCCGCCCACCTCAGCCTCCCAAAGTGCTGGGATTACAAGCGTGAGCCACCGCGCCCGGCCGAAAACACGAATATTTAAAAAAACACAAAGTATATGGCAAATGCCAAAATTAAAGTAATATATAAAGTGGAAATAGCAAGGAGGGAAAATTAATTCCATTTTCAAAAAGTGGGTACAGTTCTTAGTAGATTTAGCACTTAATCTTGGTCTTTACGTAGAAGTAGGATTCCAGTAACCTGAGGAAGAGTGTTTGTATGTAGGGGTGGTGACTGATGGGTGAAATAAATTAATATAATTCATCACATCAATTGGCTAAAAAAGAAAAATGACATGATCATATCAATAGATGCAGAGAAAGGAACTGACAAAATTCAACCTCTTTTCATGATAAAAACTCCAGTAAATGAGCCACAGAAGGGAGCTTCCTTAACTTCATAAACAACATGTAAAATAGCCTACAGTTACAATACATAATGATGAGAAATTAGAAGCTTTCCTGCTAAGATCAGAAACAAAGCAAGGATATTCTCTCTCTACATTCCTTTTCATTATTATAGTGGAAGTCATAGCTAATGCAATAAGACCAAAAAATGACTTAAAAGGTATACTGATAGAAAGAAATAAAACTTTGTTCTCAGATGACATGATTGTTTATGTTGAAAATCTGAAAGAGTCAGCATAAAAAACTCCTGGAATGAATAAGCAATTACAGCAAGGTTTTAGGACACAAGATCAATATAAAAAAAGTCATTGCTTTCCTATATACCAGAAATGAATAAGTGAAAATGGAAACTAAAAACACAATACCACTTATGTTGGCACCCCCCAATGAAATACTTAAGTATAAATCTAACAAAATACATACAAGAAAATTACAAAACTGATAAAAGTAATAAAACAAGAACTAAGTAAATGGAGAGAGATTCTATGTTCATGGATAGGAAGACTCAATATTATCAAGATGTCAGGTCTTTTCACCCTGCTTTACAGATTCAGTGCAATCCCGAGCAAAATCCAAACAAATTATTCGGTGGATATTGGCAAACTGATTCTAAAGTTTATATGGAAAGTCAAAAGATCCAGAATAGCCAATTCAATATTGAAGGAGAAAAAGTTGGAGGACTGACACTGTGCAATTTCAAGACTTCCTATAAGGCTACAGTAATCATTCATTGCTGATGGGAATGAAAAATGGTACAGCCAGTTTGGAAGACAGTTTGACAGTTTCTTATAAAATAAAACATGCTCTTGCCATACAATTCAGCTACTGTGCTCCTTTCTACCCAAATGAGTAGAAAACCACACAAAAACTTGTACATGGATATTTATAGCAGCTAGTTTCATAATTGCCAAAACTGGAAACAATCAAAATGTCCTTCAGGAAGAAACAGGTAAATAAATTCTGGTACATTCATACAATAGTGTATTTTCAGTGCTAAAAGGCAATGAGCTATCAAGCCATGAAAAAGCATGAAAGAAATACAGATGCATATTGCTAAGTGAAAGAACTTAATCTGAAAAACTACGTATTATATGAGTCCAACTTTATTACATTCTGGAAAAAGCAAAACTATGGAGATGGTAAAAAGATCAGTAATTGCCAGCAATTAGAGGACACAGAGAGATGAACAGGCAGGGAACAGAGCATTTTTAGGTCAATGAAACTATTCTGTACAATGCTACAATTGTAGATACTTATCATTATACATTTGTCAAAAGCTATTGAATGTACAACACCAATAGTGAATCTTGATGTAAACTGTGGACTCTGGATGATATAGTGATGTGTCAATGCAGGCTCACTAATTGTAACAAAAGTACCACTGTGGTGTGGGATGTTGATAGTGGAGAAGCGCTGTGCCTACATGGGGGAAGGGGACACATGGGTGTCCCTATACCTTCCTCTCAATTTTGTTATGAACTTTAAACTGCTCTTAAAAATAAAGTTGATTTTAATAAAAAGTAAAAACAAAAACTCTCTTCAATCACACTTCTTTGAACTGTGCTATTTTTGCTTCCAGGGCACTGACTAATGGATCCTACTAGTCATTGACATCTCTTCAGCTCCAGTGTTGCTTATTTGTAGTCACAAAACTCATGCCTGAAAGATTGTTTTCCCTCCACTGGACCTTGAAGTCTACTCATTAATTATTTTACCCACCCAGGGGGTGACTTCCTAGCTCATTTTACATAGCAGTTGTCCAAAAATGTCTACCTTTGAAGCTTCCAATATCTATTTTCCTTTTTCCTCAATGGAAACTAACACAAACTCACTCAGGTTCCTTCTCTTCTATCTCAAAATGATAGTATATTTTCATGTATCTCCTCTTCACATCCCTCTCAACTTCTCTGTGACTTCCAGGGTGGAAGCATCGCCTTTCTTTTCCAGGATTAACCCTACTAATTTGTCTATTGATTCTTTATCCTGTGTAACTTGCTCTATCATCTTATCAGAAGCTTCCTTTCCACTGGGTCCATATTCTCAGTTGATCAAGTCTTCTACCATCCTAAGTTGTCCTTTCCTCAATTTGCTGCATTTTTCTCAAACTTTAACAATCTCCTTGTCAACTTTTCAAAGGACAATCTTAATTCACAGAACCCTTCCTTATTTACATTCACTCCTCAACTCACTAAACTCTGGCATCAGCACTGTTATCAGCCTCTTGAAAGTAAAACGACCTTCTTATCGTCCTATTCAATTGCCCTCTTTAGATTTCATTCTATTCAGTTCTTCTGTGTCCTTTAACTTTATTGATCTATTGTCTTGAAATTCTCTCCTCTGTAGCTTTCATGGCATCTGTTTTTTTTTTTTCCTCCTGTCCTTACTGTGCCTCACCTCAATTATCTCTACCTTAGTCAATGGCACCATCATCTCCTTCATGGATATGGAGAAAATGGAGTTTTGAGAAATTTTAAAGAGATTAAAATGATATAATTTGGTGATGTCGTGGATATAAGAGTTGAAAAAGATGGAGATTTTTGGTGTGTACAATTAAATAGATGATGGTATCTGTCAATGAGATAAATACTAGATGAGTTTCAGATTTTGTGAGGGAAGATAGTGCTTTGCTTCTGGGCATTTGGAACCTGAACGCATTTAGGACATCTGTATTTTTCAGTAATAATGCCCTCTCCGACCTAGTTTCCTCAGCCTCCAACACTAAAGCTCTCTACATTCTGTTTATAGCAGATCATCACTATCTCTGGGACACATGCCCTGCCATTATCCATTTACATGTGCTATAGATATGTTTGGTGTCTTTTTAAAATATTTATCCTCCTTGGCATTCTCTGAGAATCTGGGTTCTGTGGTTTAGTATTTGACATTAACTTTGGAAAATTCTCAGTCATTGTTGCTTAAAATATTTGTTTCTTCCTCTTCTCTTAGTATTCCCATTATGTATATATCATACTTTCTTTAGTTATTCCACAATTCTTAGATCTTCTATTCCAGTTTTTCAATCTTTTTTCTCATTGCCTTTCCATTTCAGACATTTCTATTGATGTATCTCAGAGATTCTTTCCTCCACTGAGTCCAGTCTACTAATGAGCCCATTAAGGTTCTTCTTCGTTTATGTCACAGTGCATTTGATTTCTAACATTTCAAATTCCTTCTCAGAATTCCCATCTCTCTACTTACATTGCCCATCTGTCCTTGCATGTCATCCACTTCATCCACTAGAGCCTTTATCATATTAATTGTGGACTTACAAAAAATTCCTGGTGTGATAATCCAACATACCTGCCATATCTAAGCATGGTTCTGATGCTTGCTCTGTTTCTTCAAACTGTGATTTTTGCCTGTTAGTATGCCTTGTAATTTTTTTTTCATAGCCAAGACTGGGTAAAAGTAACTCCAATAAATAGGTGTTTATTCATGTGTTGGTAACATGCTACAGGCCTAAGGGAGGGGAAGCATTCTATAGTTATATAATTAGGTTTCAATCTTTTAATGACAGTGACTTTCAACTGTGATCTTCACAAGTGCCTCAGTCTCCTCCTTCTCTACTCCCCTCCTATTCCTTAGGAAGGACAAGAGGAAGGTAAACCATGTTAAAAGGAACAGAATGCTCTGGCATATTTTTAAATGGCACTTTTTCCTCTCTCCCTGATGTAAACACGAAGGGATTTTTCTCTGAAATTTACTGTGAGAACCTGACTGATCTGGAGGTAAAACCCACAAAAGTATGGAGGCCACCTGTGACTGGAATCTCCTACAGTTTTTAACTGTCAGACTGAGCCTCCAGCAATTCATTGATTACAGTTCAAATTTTCCCACCCCGCTAATTGCTCCCTTGGATGTCTCTTCTTGCATGTTTCTGCTCCAATAAGCTGATATTTTCTGTATTTTCCTACCTGTGGGGAGTGGTTTACCCTGTAACCTTACTTCTCTGATGGATCCAATTAAGAGTTGTTGATTTTTCATTTTTTTCAGTTTTCACTGGTTGTTAGGATGGAGTGACAACTTCTAACCTCCTTACATGCTGGAGCAGAAACTGGATAAAGAAGCCTGTCTTTACAAAGGTGTGGGCACTGATAAAGGAAACAAACAAGAGCTAGTGAAGATCCCTCTACAGCAACTTTCACTACCCTCAGCCAGAAGCTGCAAGTGGAAGAAGTGGTTTCCAAAAGCCAAGAGAGAGCTGTAGCTCTAGGGTTAGCACCACTGGATAGAAGCTGCTGCCTTAGGTAGATCCTGGCCGTTGTCACTTCCAATCTGCAGGTGCTTGATCAGTGCAGTGCACCAGGGTCAGCTTTCCAGGGCACATGGCAGAGTGAAGAAGCAGGAAGTAGACCTATGTATTAGTTTCCCATTGCTGCTGTAACAAGTTTATCACAAATCTTGTGGCATAAAACAATGAGTATTCTCTCACAGTTCTGCAGGCCAGAAATCCAAAATCAGTTTCATCTGGAAATTCACTGTGTCATCAGCAGGGCTGGTTCCTTCTGGAGACTCTAAGGGAGATCATTGCTTTGCCTTTTCCAGTTTCTGGAGGCTGTAGGCATTCTTCGGTCATGGCTGCATCAATTTAACAGCTGCTTCCATACTCATATTGCTTTCTCCCTCACTAACCTTCTTGCCTCTGTCTTATAAGGACTCTTATGATTCTATTTAGGGACCGGCCACTAATCCAGGATAATTTCCCCTTCTCCAGATCCCTGACTTAATCACATCTGTATGGTTCTTTTTGCCAGGCAAAGTAATATTCACAGATTCCAGGGATTAGACCTAAGTATGTTAGAGGGTCCTTACTCAGCCTACCAAATTCTAGAAAGGCAAATGGAAAATGTACAGAATACAGAAATATTGGCAGGAAGGTAAGAAAACCTGGACTATATGTAAAAACAGTTTAGAGAGTTTTGCATGAACTGCTGATTGAATGCATGGGTGAAAAGGTGGGATTTCTTCATTAAACAATATTGTGTTCTCCATCTAAATCCGAGAGTATTTAATAAAATCATAAATGTCTTTTTCTAAAGCAAAACTTCCATTGCTACTACCCTGATCTTTAAGCCACCATTGTTTCTGACCTTGATTATTGCAAATAGTGAGAATGATCTTTTTAAAACATAACTCAAAAATGTCACCCATCTGGTCAGTACCCTCCCATGTCACTCAAAGTAAGGTCTCTTATAATCTGATCCCACACCCACCCCATTGCTTCTCCCACCGTATCTCCTAACACTGTGTTCCTGCTTACTCCTCGCTAGCTTTCTCGATCTCTCTTGGCCGAGCCTCTAACACCTGGCTCACTCCTGCCTCAAAGGCTGACTCTTCTCTCTGACCAAAGAGCCACAAGCCTAAAGTACTTCTCTTGATTGCGAGGTCTGGGATAACCACCATTTTCAACATTGTAATCCCACCCTCCAACCCTGAGAACTTCCAGTCCCTCTTATATTGCTCTAGTTTTCTTTCATTTCTTTTTTTTTTTTTTTTTTTTGAGACGGAGTCTCACACTGTTGCCCTGGCTGGAGTGCAATGGTGCGATCTCAGCTCACTGCAACCACCACCTCCCAGGTTCACATGATTCTCCTGCCTCAGCCTCCTGAGTACCTGGGATTACAGGCACACACCACCACACTTGGCTAATTTTTTGTATTTTTAGTAGAGACGGGGTTTCACTATGTGGGCCAGACTGGTCTCGAACTCCTGACCTTGTGATCTGCCCTCCATGGCCTCCCAAAGTGCTGGGATTACAGGGGTGAGCCACCACACCTGGCTGCTCTATTTTTCTTTAGCAGGCATCACCATGTGATATACTACATTGCTCACTAAACTTTTTATGTGTATTGTCTGGGTCTTCCAATAAGTATGTAAGCTCCATAAAAACAGGTTTTTTTGTTTGTTTTATCACTGACTGACATACCCCGTACTCCTAGATCAGATTCTCACAAATGATGGATGCTTAAAATATATTTGAGTGAATAGTTTGCTTTTACTAAATGTTCATCTACTGTGAAACCAAAGAAAACATATTTTATTTTTACACTCTGGTTATAAATAACTTAAATTGTTCTAAGACAAAGAATATATGTACTTTTCAATGTATATGTGTATATACACACATACATATATATTAAATATATATGTTTCAAGATAATTTTATACTTTTAATATTTGCCTTTTACCTTCATTTTATAGAACTGATTTCCATTCTTGTTACTTTTCCACTCTTTCCACTCTTGTTACTTTTTTCAATGTTTTCTTTCTGTAAGACTTGGAAAAAGCAAAGTTGGAATCCTTCTATAAGAATTTTGTCCTCTTGTGAAAAGTACAACTTGTTAACCAGATTATATTTTTCATTTACTCTGTAATACTGGAGAGACATAGTTTCAGACTATAAATATTTTCTTTCAGTGTTGTCAAAGGTCACAAATACCCTTAGGGGTGGTTAATATAGCTTTATTTGTATTTCTGCTCTACACATTGAAAAAAAAAAAACTATTGCTGCCTGATGTTAAATTTTTATCCTTACTATTTAGTTGTACTGTTGTAATGAAACAGCTTTATTTGCTTTTACTTTGCTTTAAAATACTCTTGTAAATATCAAGCTGTATCACCTAAGGCGATTAAGGAACCACTGGGGTAGAATAGCAATCTTTTGTTAAACATAAATCTAAGCAATGGTTTTGTATTCATTTCCTTACCCATCTTTAAATTCCAGTAACATGAACAACCAACGTTGTCTACCAGCATTGGTAGTACTGACGGGGAGTACAGGCTCTCCCTGGTGTGCCCCAGAAGACTAGATTTTATTTATCTGCAGTTTGACCTGGTGTGTAGTTTTTACTAGATTTTATTTATCTGCAGGTTGACCTGGTGTGTAGTTTTGAAATGATGGTGGAGAAGGAAGCACGCACCAGCCTGGTGAGCCATAGCACTAGATCAACTCTCAATACCTGGAGTGACAGATATCATAGTGACCAAGACCCCAGTAAGTCTTAATTGCCCTCTTAATTCCTGGAGACTTTCTTCTTTCACATTTACTTCTTTAAAGATGTACTTTAATCTGGGCTGCACAGATAAATATATATTCATAAAATCTGTAGCAATGTTGGAAAGAAGGATGGGATTGGAAAAGTGATACATGAAAGTAGATGAAAATCTGTACATGTTTAGCTATGTACTTGTGTACCCACACCCTTAATTTATTCTAAATCTCTATAAGAGCAGTGTGCCTACTTTCTTCTAGGTGGACACTAAAGCATATGAAATAAATGAAATCCTAGAGATTTTATACATAGTTTGCATATTCCTATGTGATACTCTATACCTTATAATGCTATTGCACATTTAAAATCAGTTCTTGTTTTTTCTTTCCTCTAATGCTTCTTGCTTATTCATTACCATAATGAAGATTTCTTACTGCAGGACACATTTTATGTAAAGGATCAGATAAATATTTTCAGCTTTGCAGCTAACACAACCTGTGTTACAACTACTCAATCCTGTCATTGTGGCATGAAAACAATTATAGTCAACACATAAATGGATAAGCATAGCTGTGTTCTATTAAAACTTCATTCACAAAAATAGGTGGCAAGCCTGATTTGACCTATGAGCCATAACTGCTGACCTTGTAATAGGCAAAAAATCTGGAGAAAAGAGGAGTCTGAAGTGGGGGATGGCAAGCCACTATCAATCATCTGTGGTTCACAAGATAATTTTAAATATATATTTATATATAATATGTAATGTTTTATATATTAATATATATTAATATATAAAATAATATTATATATAGTATATAATACATATATATGTATTAAAGATCAATGTATACTTTATGACTGAGAGAGTGAAACTATTTTAAAAAACTAAACTGTAAAATGTCTAGTATATTAAAAATTTACAAGCCAGCAGCAAAGATTAATTCTTTCTATATGCTCACCCAATTAGATGTCTCCTTTAATGCAACTGATGTGTATAGAAATCAATTTTTAAAGCATTGTCTTTCTCCAATCATTTAGACTTCTATTTCAGAAAAATATTAAATTCTTTCTAATCTCCAATTTTTAGTGGCTTCTGGCATTATAAGCTTTTCTGACCACCATTCTTCATGTATTTGATACAGTGATAAAGAATATTACGTGATGTTTAAGGGTCTTATTAAGTTTTTCATGAATGCTCCCGTTATTTGCTTATATATAAATAGAATATCTCTAGGAATATATGCAAGAAATTGGGTACATTGGCTGCCTCTGTGGAGGGACATTGGTGGGAAGACTTTTTCACTGACTACAGCTGTGCACTATTTTAATATGCACAGATTACATATTCAAACAACAGAGGAAAAGATATGTTACACTCTGGTATAAATTTTGATTTACAACTAAGGAACAACCTAAAGAAGTGATGTATGATCCTTTATTTATGAGTTGGACAACAGGCACAATCCCACCTGTTAAGAGGAGTAACTTCATTAAGTCTGTTAGCAAATTTTAAGCAACATCTACCATATGGAAATCCCTTTTGGGTGGCTCTGGGCTGGGTGAGAGGATTTATGTGCTTTTGAAAAGGAATCAGATGTCTGGAGGCTAAAGAAAAAAATGTAATACTGGGAAATTTTGTGTGTTTATGCTGTAAATGTGACTTCTCTCTGTTTTGTATTATTTTAGATAGAGCAACCTGAGTTTTAGATGTTGAAATAAACCTGATATCTGTGTTGGCAAGAATATTCGATGGTTATTCTCCATCTGCAAAATTCCTAACATCTTTCTTCACTCCATGCTTAGCTTAGAGACAAGTAAAAGTGTAGACACAAGTAAAAAAACAGCAAAGAAACACAGTTTCTGTAAGTAGAATTTTGTTGCAAAGATGGAGTGGCACAGTCCCTTTAACATATAGAGCTGTATTACCAGAGCCGCTGCAATTTTCTGTAGGACAAACACCATTACAGGAAAATAATCTGGTTAATGGCTAGGAAGGCTGATGGTGTTTACCTTTTCCAAGAATCATTAAATGGCATGATGGGTGACTGGTGAGTGTATGATTGTTTTTAATACATTGATTTTTTCCAAGTATAAAAATAATGGCCGGGCGCGGTGGCTCACACCTGTAATCCCAGCACTTTGGGAGGCCATAAATATATTTGTACAAAAATATTTTTCCTCTTCCTTGGCAAAAGAAAAAAAATCTGTTGGGCCAAAGGATATAAATTTTTGTAATCTTTTATCTAATTATAAAAGTGATGCATGTTCATTATGGAGAACCTAGAAAAAAAGACTAAAAAGACATTTCTCTTACAGTCCTCTGTACCACAACTCTCAACTGATGACCATAACTCACACTTCACTGAGCAATTATAAACAAATAGAAAGAATTTCAGCTGCATGCAGTGGCTCATGCCTGAAATCTCCCAGCATTTTGGGAGGCTGAGGTGGGTGGATCACGAGGTCAGGAGATCGAGACCATCCTGGCTAACATGGTGAAACCCTGTCTCTACTAAAAATACAAAAATTAGCTGGGCGTGGCGGTGGGTGCCTGTAGTCCCAGCTACTCGGGAGGCTGAGGTAGGAGAACTGCTTGAACCCAGGAGGCGAAGGCAGTGGGCCGAGATTGCACCACTGCACTCCAGCCTGGGTGACAGAGCAAGACTCCATCTCAAAAAAAAAGAAAGAAAGGAAGGAAGGAAGGAAGGAAGGAAGGAAGGAAAGACAGAAAGAAAGAAAGAAAGAAAGAAAGAAAGAAAGAAAGAAAGAAAGAAAGAAAGAAAGAAAGAAAGAAAGAAAAGAAAGAATTTCATCTTTGCATCACTCTGCCTCCTTTCTGGTTCCAATGGAGAAGAAACTGTCTCTGCTTTGAGCAAAGGCTAACTTTTCTGCTGTGCACTTGCTGTGTCCAGGATCCACTGCTATAACGATCCCCTCTCATATGTATCATCAACCTCCTACTTCCATCAGCATACAACCTGTGCTCTAGTATCTCCCATCTTTAAAATTATCTCCTTTGATCCCCATCCTTTCCAGCTATTGCCCTATTTCTCATCCCTTCATAGCTGAGCTTCCTAAAAGAGGAGTTCATATTCCCTGTTTCTCCTTCCTCACCTTATCTCTCTCCTCCATCTCTCCTGGCTAGGACTGCCCTTCACCCCACTCTACAGAGGTGGCTCTTGTCAAGGTCATTAAATAACTCTGTGGGGCCAAGTTCAATGTTACACTATTTTCTTGAATGTTCAGCACTACTTGGCAGAGTTAACTATTCTCTCCAAAACACCCAGGTTACTTGGCTTGCAATAGACCACATTCTCTGCTCTTCCTCCCTTGAGGGCTACACTCCCTTAATCTCCTATTGTGGCTCCTCTGCTAGTGACTAAATGTTGCTGTTTCCCAGAGCTCTGTCCTGGGCCTCTTTCATTTTTCTTTCTTAACACTCACATTCAATGACCTTATCCAATGCCGTGGCACTGAATACTTCTTTAAGCAAACAACTCAAAGCATTATCTCCAACATGGATTTCTCCTCTGAAGTCCAGACTACTATATCCAACTGCCTTCTTGATAACTCTACCTTGATATTTAAATGGCATATCAAATTTAGCATGACCACAATAGAATGCATGACCGCCCTCAAACCTATATGAATAAATACAAGAGAATTACACTATCATTCATGGACAGGGAACAACATCTATACTTTAGTCTGGGCTGCCCAGGTGATGTCAGGCTTTATATACACAGACCACACACACACACACACACACACACACACACACTCACACACACACACACACGTATATATGTATGTATCTAATCTATAGCATAAGTTCCCCTTGTGGGAATAGACATGAAATAATAATATTCCATTTCAATTTCTAGTTCCAAAACTGGCATTGTCACAGTTAGGTATTTACTTATTTCCCTATCTTTCTTTCTTTTTGCTAAAACATTGGGAATTTTAACTTCAGATTTTTTACTTAAAAAAAAACAACAAGCTGTATTTATATAAATATATACTACCTAACTGCAAAGTAAATCAGAATCTTCCAAAACCACAAATTCTGTTAAATATAATACTTTTTTTCAGAGATTAGAAAAGTAAATGGGAAAGCAAACAAGATTAGGGCAGCTGAACAGCCAGAGATAAAGCTCTATGTTCCTGGCAGTAAGGAATGAGGGGCATGTCAGTTTGAATTCTACTCAAAGACTAAATTATTCTGACCTAAAACTACACTACTGTCCTTAAAAAATATTTCTCCCCCTTCTCTGTCATTGCTAAAGTTATATCTACTCTAAAGCACAATTTTCCAGTAAGGTACTGTCAATAGATTTATTACTAAGGCCTTTGATATAATGACAAAAATGTGTTTAGAGTATTAAAAATGTGAAGGCGCCCAGGGAAAACAGTTGCTCTGCACTCCATTCAACCCACGCATCTTGTTTCACTGCAAAAAAAAATGAATAAAAATTTTATCATCTGTAGTCAGTGTCCTGCCTCCTATGGGGCAGAACTCAACAGTAAATGTCAGCCTATGCAAATGTGTCTTTTCTTTTTTTTTTTAATTTTTTTATTGAGATAGAGTCTCGCTCTGTCACCCAGGCTGGAGTGCAGTGGTGCAATCTTGGCTCACTGCAAGCTCTGCCTCCTGGGTTCATGCCATTCTCCTGCCTCAGCCTCCCAAGTAGCTGGGACTACAGGCGCCTGCCACCATGCCCAGCTAATTTTTTTTGTATTTTTAGTAGAGACGGAGTTTCACCGTGTTAGCCAGGATGGTCTCAATCTCCTGACTTTGTGATCCACCCGCCTCGACCTCCCAAAGTGCTGGGATTACAGGCGTGAGCCACTGCGCCCGGCTGGAAATGTGTCTTTTCTTATGACACCAATAGTAAAAATGGATTCAGTCAAATCCCAGGCATTGCTAATTTGAAAGAAAAAACACAAAAACTTAGTATTGCAGTATTTATTGAAATTCATAATGTAGGTTAAAGCTCTTGATAATCCTTTAGGTTATATGTGTCTTTTTTTCTCTCTCTACAATAATTTTTTAAGGCCAAAAGATGTATACTCAAAATTTTTCAGGAAATTTTGTTATTTTTAGTAAAATGTGTTTTATTTCTTTGTATTTAAGTACACATATTTGTTGGATTCATCTTATTTTGTCCCATGAAATCAACTGTAAGTTTTCAGAAATCTCTTTAAACGAAATAATTATAAAATTACAAGAAAATGTACAAATATTTTTGAAACAAGTAAACAATTGAGTCCATTTAATGAAGCTAAAAACAGGTAATGCTATCAGTAAAATAATTAATTATTTCTAGAACATCATTGGAAACATTTACATTACAGGAATTTGAGAATCTTACCTAAACTTTCAGAATTTGTAAAGTGATCCGAATAGCTGACAAAATTTAAGTGTTCCTATCTGTATTGAGCATATTTTAATACTAACTACTAATGAAAAATAGTATTTCATTGAATGATGCTAAAGGTACCAAAGAAACAACCAATAAATGATTCCATGTGAACTTTAGAGAATCATGTTACGATCTCATCCTTGTATATATTTACTGAATGTATTTATATGTGAATGTAATCTTATATGAAAGTACTTTGGGTTACAAAATTTTTCAGGCTAAATCAGGATCCAGATTACAAACAATGAACCAGGGATAGCTTTTAACTCTACTGGGTTCTCTATTTGTGTACATAGCTAATATCACAGATGGTAATCTATTTTGGGTTGTAAAGCAAATGTATTCAGAATTTTCTCAGGCTCCTGATCCACATGTCCACTTTGCACAACTCCAGGAGGGCACCATTAACGTTCTATTTATGTGCTCCAGGGTGAGGGCACTGACGTGGAATATGATATGAATAGAGCCTCCTGGAGTTGTACAACATGGGCCACCTGTGTTGAAAATAAAGTTTTTCCTCTGCTCTCATACCACAATTAACAAAGAAGACTTCTGTGGCCAGATGTGTGTAGGTTTTTCTCAACACATCAAGCAAGCAATCAGTTTTGCAGCAGACACTAAAAGACCAATAAGTGTCCTCCAACCCAGTTCAATTCTGTCACTCTCTACCTGGAGACAGTATCAGATTACACAGGTTGACGGCTCAGTTCTACTAGACTGTTCCCCACTTCCAACATTAATAGGAAGCCGCAGGTTGTTTTACCTGTGTTTCTGACCAATGCTATAAATCAGGGTTCCCATGACTGTCTCCTTGGGTTTGATTAAGTTGCTAGAGTGCCTCGCTTCCTTACACGTACTGGTTTATTATAAAGAATATTACAAAGGATACAGATAAGGAGATGTGTAGGGCAAGGCATGTGGGAAGCAGCTTCCATGATCATGTGCCACCCTCCACATGAATGAGTTCTTATTCACCTTCCTGCAAGAGCTCAGCTAGCCAGAAGTTCTCCATACCCTGTCCTCTTGGGCCTTTTATGAAGACTTCACTGGATAGGCACAAATGAAGCATGGACAACCTTGTAGAAATGAGATTGGATAAAGAGTGGGTCTTATGATCTGCAATCAGAGAAGGTAGGTCAGATAATTTCTTTACGGGCAGCCCCAAGACAGAAAGGTGGGTAAAGATTTTATTTTTGGTCTCTGTGGCCTGCTTGGTGAGCGAAATGAGCAGATGAAAGGAGGACCGGGGAAGGTCAGAAAATGAGATTCTGTTTCCTGAGGACTGCTTCTGAGACCTAAAGCACCCTAACACTATAACAAAAGTCTGTCTGTCACGTTTATCACTCTGAAGCTGTTCCAAAGCTGCTACAGGAACCAAGGACAAAAAGCCACATACTTCAACAAAAGATGTGCTTATTGTTTTAGTCACTCAGGAAATACAAGGACTATGGAAGTTATGGACCAGGAACTGTGTTATGTGTGCACGTTTTCATATATACATAATGAACATTATCTATCTATCTATCTATCTATCTATCTATCTATCTATCTATCTATCTATCTATCTATCGAATGCCACCCATACAACTTAGGGGTACAATAAGTGTCATAACACTAGTAATCAAATTTTGCAGGCTGATTGTTATCACATGTTAATGTGGGACTTCTGTCACTTTACAAAGTCCCCATAAGTATGTCTCACAGGTGCTCATGGACAAGTCTGCTTCAGCCAGACACCACTGGTACTCAGTCCTCACTTAGCTGGACATTGGTCTCCTTCCCACTTTGCTGGGCAGATGGTGGCTGGCATCCTGTTAGTCACTCTGGGTGTTCTTGCTGCTCCTGAGCATATGGAGTCCCTGCTGGCCAGGCTCAGCATTGCTCAGCCAGAAAAGCAGTGTCTCCAGTTGCTCTGCCAGGGATTTTGTTCCTCTGCTGCTGATGCTCTGGGTGGATACACTGCTGCTGTGCTGGACAGCCTGCACACCAGGCATGCCAAGCCCTTCTGCAGCTCCATTCACCCAGGAGTCAAATAGATGGATCTGTTTGTTACGTGTTATATTCTATATGTTATGTGCTAATTGACATGGAAAAGCACAGCTGCTTGTACCCTCCTTTTACAGATTGAGTGAAACAGCTCTTTCAGTTCTTTCAGTTTTTACTTGTAGCCCCACCTTTCCTTAGGACAAAGATATGTACCCCATTGGTTGGGCTAGGCTTGAGATGGCTTTTGTTAAGAGCCAAAGTGTATATTCAGAGCTCTGACTCCCTCCAATCACTAAAGCTTTGCTACTGGGTCAAATTAGTGCTCTTCTCCCTAGCATTAGTTATATACAAAGACCATGTTATCCTTGGCAAAATGACTCCTGCAAGGCCAACCCATCTTATCACTGCAGAAAGCAAAACTAGGCTGAACTCAGCTGACACTCACCCAAAGAAGGAGTATTTAAACCAGCCCTAGCCAGGGGGAATCGCCCATCCCAGTGGTCAGAATTTGAGATTTGTCAAGCCTTGCCAGCATGGGCTAAAGTGCTCTGGGGTGCTAAATAAACTTGAAAGGCAGCCTAGGCCACAAAGACTGCAACTCATAAGTAAGTCCTACTGCTGAACTGGGCTCAGAGCCAGTGGGCTAAGGGAGTGTTTGCTCCACCCCTTCTCCAATGACAGGCTGCACAGCTCACAGCTCCAAAACAGAACCTTTCCTTCCACTTGAGAAGAAGAGAGTTAAGAGTAAAGAGGACTTTGTTTTGCATCTTGAATACCAGCTCAGCCATAGTAGGGTAGGGCAGCAATCAGAATCATGAGGCCTCCTTTCAAGGCCCTAGTTCCCAGATGACATGTCTAGACTCAACCTGGGCCAGAAGAGATGCTGCTGACTTAAAGGGAAGAACCAAGACCTGGCAGGACCCATCACCTGCTGACTAAAGAGCTCTTAGGCCCTGAATGACCAGCAGTGATACCCAGATAGTACACCATGGGCCTTGGGTGACACTCAGACTTGCTGGCTTCAAGTGAGATTCAACACGTTCCCAGCTGTGATGGCTATGGGCAGAAGACTCCTTCTTCTTGAGAAAAGCAGAGGGAAAAGTAAAGGGGACTGTGTCTTGCATCTTAGGTACCAGCTTTGCCACAGGGGCATACAGCATTAAGTGGGCTCTTGGGGTCCCCATTCCAGGTCTTGAGTCTGGGACAGTATTTATGAACCTGCCCTGGGCTAGAAAAGAGCCTGCTACCCTGAAGGCTGAGTCACAGGCCAGGCAGCATTCACCATGAGCTGAATGAAGAGCAATTGTGCCTTAAGTGAACATTGCTGGTAGCATGGCAGTACTCCCTAAGGGCCTGTGGTGGTGATGACCATGGGGTGAAGCTCCTGTGCCTGTGGAAAGGGGAGGTAAAGAGTGGGAAAGACTGTGTCTCATGGCCTGAGGGCCAGCTCACCCACACTACAACGGAACACCAGGTAAGTTTCTAAGGTTCTTGACTCCAGTCCCTGGATCCTTGATGACATCTCTGGACCTACCCAGGGCCTGAGGGAACTCACTGTCCTGAAGTAAGGACATAATCCTGGCTGGCTTTGCCACCTGCTGATTGTAGAACTCCAGAGCCTTGAGCAAACATAGGCAGTAGCCAGGTAGTGGTTACAGTGGGCATGGAGCAAGACACAGTGCTATGCTGCCTTCAGGTCTGACTCAGTGCAGTCCCAGTAGCCACCAGGGTGCTTGTGTCATCCCATCCCTAGATCCAGCTCAGAACAGAGAGAGAGAGAGAGAGAGAGAGAGAGAGACTCTGTTTGGCAGAAAGTACAGGAAGAGAACAAAAGTCTCTGCTTGGCAATCCAGGAAATTATTCAAGATCTTATCCAAGGACTTCTGTGAGTCTGCAAGAAGCACAGAATCATTGAGTTGAGGATGTCCCCAATACATATATGGCTTAGATCACAACAGCCAAGTCCTTTCAAATACCTGGAAGGCCTTCCCAAGAAAGATAGGCACAAACAAGTCCAGACTGCGAACACTACCAGAAATAGCTAACTCTTCAATGCCCAAACATAGATGAATGTCCACAAGCATCGAAACTATCCAGGGAAACATGACCTCACCAAATAAACTAAGTATGTCACCAGGGACCAATCCTGGAGAAAGAGAGTATGTGACTTTTTAGACAAAGAATTCCAAATAGTTGTTTTGAGGAAACTCAAAGAAATTCAAGATAACACAGAGAAGAAATTCAGAATTCTATCAGATAAATTTAACTAAGAGATTGAAATAATTAAACATAATCAAACAGAAATTCTGGGGTTGAAAAATGCAATTGACCTATAGAAGAATGCATCAGATTTAACAGCAGATTTGACTAAGCAGAAGAAAGAATTCGTGAGCTTGAGGACAGGCTATTTGAAAATGCAATCAGAAGAGACAAAGGAAAAAAGAATAAAAAACAATAAAGCACAACTACAGGATCTAGAAAACACCCTCAAAAGGGAAAAATGTAAAACTTACTGGCTAAAAAGAGGAAGTAGAGAAAGAGGGGTAGAAAGTTTATTGAAAGGGATAATTTCTCAAACCTAGAAAAAGATATCAATGTCCAAGAAGAAGAAGGTTATAGAATGCCAAGCAGATTTAATCTGAAGAACACCACCTCAAGGTATTTAATAATCAAACTCCCAAAGGTTAAAGATAAAGAAAGGATCCTAAAAGTAGTGAGACAAAAGAAGTAAATTACATACAAGGGAGCTCCAATACATTTGGCAGCTGAATTTTTAGCGGAAACCTTACAGGCCAGGAGAGAGTGGCATGACATATTTAAAGTGCTGATGGAGAAAATATTTTACCCCAGAATAGTATATCTGGCAAAAATATCCTTTAAACATGAAGGAGAAATAAAGACTTTCCCACACAAACAAAAGTTAGGGATTTTATCAAGAATAAACCTGTCCTACAAGAAATGCTAATAGGAATACTTCGATTAGGTAGAAAAGTGTTTTAATGAGCAATAAGAAATCATTTTAAGGTGTAAAATTTACTAGTAATAGTAAGTACAAGGAAAAACACAGAATATTATAATACTGTAACTATGGTAAGTTATGGAAGACTAAAAGATGAACCAATCAAAAACAATAATTACAATCACGTTTCAAGACATAGACAGTACAATAAGATATGGACAGAAACAACAAAAAGTTAAAATGCAGAAGAATGAAGTTAAGGTGTAGAGTTTTATTAGTTTTCATTTTGCTTGTTTGTTTGTTTATGCAAACATTGTTAAGTTGTTATCAGCTTACAATAATGGGTTACAAGATAGTATGTGCAAGCCTCGTGGTGACATCAAATCAGAAAACATATAGCAGTTATACAAAAAATAAGAAAGAAATTAAATCATGCCACCAGAGAAAATTACCTTCACTAAAAGGAAGAGAAGAAGGAAGAAAAGAAGGAAAAGAAGACCACAAAACAACTAGAAAACAAATAACAAAATGGAGAAAACAAATAACAAAAGGAGTAATTCCTTACTTATCAATAATAATATTGAAAGTAAGTGGACTAAACTCTCCAATCAAAAGACATACAGTGGCTGAATGGATAAAAACAACAACAACAAAAACCCAAACTAAAACCAAATGATCTGTTGCTTACAAGAAACACATTTCATCTAAAAAGACACACATAGACTGAAAATAAAGGAATGGAAAGAGGTATTCTATGCCAATGGGAACCAAGAAAAGCAGGAGTCACTATACTTATACCAGACAAAATAGATTTCAAGACAAAAACTATAAGAAGAGACCAAAAAGGTGACTATGTAACGATAAAGAGGTGAATTCAGCAAGAGGATATAACAATTGTAAATATATATGCACCCGACACTGGAGCACCCAGATATATAAAGCAAATATTAGAGCTAACTAGAGAGATAAACCCCAATAAAATAACAGCTGGAGACTTAAATACTTCACCTTCAGCATTGAATAAATCTTCCAGAAAGAAAATCAGCAAAGAAACATCAGACTTAATCTGCATTATAGATGAAATAGACCTAATACATATTTATATAACATTCATCCAATGGCTACAGAATACACATTTTTCTCCTCAGCACGTGGGTAATTCTCAAAGATATACGATATGTTAGGTCACAAAACAAGTCTTAAAATATTTTTTAAATGGAAATAATATCAAGCATCTTCTCTGATCACAATGAAACAAAACTAGAAATCAATAACAATAGCAATTTTGGAAACTATACAAACACATAGAAATGAACACTTTTCCCATTTACCCCAAGAATACTTGCTGGTGGTGCTTGTGGCTGCAGTGTTTACCCTAAGATAACCTTGCCATGAACTATTTTGCCTTTATTATTATTTTTGCATCTCTCTGGTTTATTAACTTGGGAAACAAAAGATAACATTCTATTTATAGCATTCTGGTTTTGGTAATGGTACTTTCATTTACAAAATACAGTAATTCTCAATTGCTGAAAATGTCAAATCCTAGAAAACGTAGCATCCCTCCAAGTGATGTTAACATTGTTCTTGAACAATTGTTGGCTGAAGATTCATTTGATGAATCTGATTTTTCCAAAATAGACAATTCTGATGATTCAGACTATTCTAATGTTAGTTCTGTTTTGCAATAACTCCAAGAAGAGTTCTTATATTTTATTTTCACATTGAAAGTCAGTCAGATTTGCTGCAGTCTCAAAAAACACGTTTATGTAAAATTAAATGAGCAATGGCAGCAAGCTGCACTTAAAAAAAAAACAGGAAAAAGGTTAAACAATATGATACTAAACAACCAATGGGTCAATGAAGACATTAAGAAGGAAACTGAAAAAATTCTTGAAATAAAAGTTATAATGAAAGCACAACATACCAAAACCTATGGAATACAGTGACAGCAGTAATGGGAGGGAAATTTATAGCTATCAGTGCTTACATCAAAAATAAAAAAACTTCAAATAAACAACCTAATGATGTATGCAAGAGCTAGAAAAGCAAGAGCAATCTAAACTCAAGATTAGTAAAAGAAAAGAAATAATAAAGATCAGAGCAGAAATAAATGAATTTGAAATGAAGAAAACAGTACAAAAGATCAATGAAGCAAAAAGTTGATTTTTTAGAGATAAAGAAAATTGACAAACCTTTAGCCAGACTAAGAAAAATGAGAGAAGACCCAACTAAGTAAAATCAGAATTGAAAAAGGATACATTACAACTGATACCACAGAAATTCAAAGGATCTTTGGTAGCTAATATGAGCAAATATACATCAATAAATTGAAAAATTTAAAATAAATAAATAAATTCCCAGACACATACAACCTACCAAGATTGAACCATAAAGAGATCCAAAACCTGAACAGACCAATATGAAGTAATGAGATCAAAGCCATAATAAAATGTCTCCCAGCAAAGAAAAGCCTGGGACCCAATGGCTTCACTGCTGACTCCTACCAAACATTTAAGGAACTACTGCCAATCCCCCTCAAACTATTCTGAAAAGTAGAGGAGAAAGAAAAGCCTATAGGGCAACATCACAAATGAATCTTGATGCAAAAATTCTCAACAAAATACTACCAAACCAAATTCAACTACACATTTTGTAATCCCAGCACTTTGGGAGGCCAAGACAGGCAGATGACCTGAGGTTGGGAATTCAAGACTAGCCTGACCAACATGGAGAAACCCCGTCTCTACTAAAAATAAAAAAAAAAAAAAATTAGCCAGGACTGGTGGTGCCTGCCTGTAATCCCAGCTGCTCAGGAGGCTGAGTCAGGAGAATCATTTGAACCCGGGAGGCGGAGGTTGTGGTGAGCTGAGATCACACCATTGCACTCCAGCCTGGGCAACAAGAGTGAAACTCCATCTCAAAACAAACAAACAAACAAACAAACAAACAAAAACTCATTCATTATGACCAAGTGGGGTTTATCCCAGGGATGTAAGGATGGTTCAACATATGCAAATCAATCAATGTGATACATTATATCAACAGAATGAAGGACAAAAACCATATGAAAAATTAAGCATCAATTGAAATGACAAAAACCCTCAAAAACTGGATTTTGAAGAAACATACCTTAACAAAATAAAAGGAACATATGTCAGATCCATAACTAGTATCATACGGAATGGGGAAAATTTAAAGCCTTTCCTCTAAGATCATGAATATGAAAAAGATGCCTACTGTTATTCAACATAGTAGTGAAAGTCCCAGGTAGGGTCGTCAGACAAGAGAAAGAAATAAAGGGAGTCCACACTGAAAAGGAAGAAGTCATATTATCCTTGCTTGCCGAGTGTATGATGGTATACTTGAAAAAACCTAAACAACTCCACAAGAAAATCATTAGAACTGATAAACAAATCAGTAAAGAGTGCAAGATCCACGTACAAAAATCAGTAGCATTTCTATATGCCAACAACAAACAATCTGAAAAAGAAATCAAGAAAGTAACACCATTTACAATAGCTACAAATAAAATAAAATGCCTAGGAATTAACCAAAGAAGTGATAGAATCTCTACAATGAAAACTATATAATTGATGCAAGAAATTGAAGGGGACACCGAAAAATGAAAAGATATTCCATATTTATGGATTGGAAGAATCAATATTGTTAAAATGCCCACACTACCCAAAGCAATCTACAGATTTAATTGCAATCCCTATCAAAATATCAATGACATTCTTCACAGAAATAGAAAAAACACTGCTAAAATTTATATGGAATCACAAAAGACCCAGAATAGCCAAAGCCATCATAAGCAAAAAAGAACAAAACTGGAGGAATCACATTACTTGACTTCAAATTATACTACAGAGGCACAGTAACCCAAACAGCAGAGCACTAGCATAAAAACAGACACATGAACCAATGGGACAGAATAGAGAACCCAATGATAAGTCCATAAATCCGCAGTGAGCTCTTTTTTCACAAAGGTGCCAATATGGCTCTGTGCCCCTGCCCAAATCTCATGTTGAATTATAATTCCTGATGTTGGGGGGAGGGACCCCGTGGGAGTTGATTGAATCATGGGGGCAGACTTCCTCCTTGCTGTTGTCATGAGATCTGGTTGTTTGAAAGTGTGTAGAATTTCCCCCTTGACTCCCTCACTCCTGACACCATGTGAAGATGTGCTTGCTTCCCTTTTGCCCTTCTACCACGATTGTAAGTTTCCTGAGGTCTCCCCAATCATGCTTCCTGTACAGCCTGAGGAACAGTGAGTCAATTAAACCTCTTTACTTCATAACTTACCCAGTCTCAGGTAGTTCTTTAGAGCAGTGTGAGAATGGTCTAATACAGGTGCCAGACCATGCAGTGGGGAAAAGACAATCTCTTCAATAAATGGTGTTGGGAAAACCGGGCATACATATGCAAAAGAATGAAACTAGATCCCTATCTCTCACCATATATTAAAATAGATTTGGAAGTATCTATTAAAAAATTTTAGAACAAAATTTCAAAACCCTTATCTCAAAAAATCTTCCATGTTAATTGGTTCTCCAATTTTTTTCTCACAGCAAGTAATAAATAGCTAAATGCACTATTGTGTCTATTGAACATATAAAGCCAAGTCAAGGCATTCTATTTCAGATCTCAACCCAAACTCTTCAATTCAAAATAATATATATTTATTGAGTACTTACTACATGCAAATTGCTAGACTCAGCACTGGAGACATAGATGATTAAGATTTGTAAAATACAGATGCATGTAACTATCCACAAAATGCTGGTGACTGCTAATGTTGTGCAGGTGCTTCACGCTTTTTATTTTATTTCATTTATCCTCTCACCTTTACCAGATAGGTGTTATTGGTGTCCTCATTTTATAAATAGGTTGTAACTGTGTCTAAGAGAGGTTCAGTAACTTATACAGAGTCACAAAATTAGTTCATGACAAGACTAATAGATGGCAGGATTGGGACTCTATCCCAGGTGTGTCTAACTGAAGTAAGAACAAAGTGATGTATGACCACAGAGGAAAGGAAGTGTAAACACATACTTGTAACTTCTGGGAAAGGTTTCTCAAAGGTGCCAACAGTTGGAGACTGGTTTTAAATATATTCCTAAGAAGAGAATGAAGGTGGGTGAGATTGAGAGAACACTCCATGAACCAAAATGGAGAAGAATGAAGATGCATAGCAGGTTCAGCAACCAGCAAGTGGCCCCAAGGGCTACAGTGTGGGTGGATCCACAGGGAGAGATGTGCAAGTTGGTCCTTTTAGGAACACTTATTGTCATCAGTGACTCGTGATGGGAGCCACTGGCAACTTGTCATTTTAAGCCTAAATGAAACTAAACACTGAAAAATAGACCACGTAGAGCACACAAAATAACAGACTAAAAAAAGTCTGAGAGTGCAGTACAACTTACAGTGTTAATTACAAGAGAAAACAGTCCAGGCCTTTTTTTCATTGAATGCAGAGTTTTGTTGGCCCCTGCTGAAAGCTTGGCTACTAATAACATAGGAAAACCCCTAAACTCATCATAGGTATGACAGACTCTTTCCAAAAGAAATGAAAAGATCACTATGTTGATGATTGTCAACACCCATATCGATGTGTCATTAAACCTAGTTCCTAAATTATTATTTCCCAAACATTTCAAGGATAAGTTAGATACCCATCTTAAACTTAGTTGTTTCCACACTCTGTATCCTTAATTTAAAAAATAGTCTTAGAGGGCCAGGTGCAGTGGCTCACACCTGTAATCCTAGCACTCTGGGAGGCGGAGGTGGGCAGATCACGAGGTCTGGAGACTGAGACCATCCTGGCTAACACAGTGAAACCCCGTCTCTACTAAAAAATATACAAAAAAAAATTAGCTGGGCGTGGTGGTGGGCACCTGTAGTCCCAGCTACTTGGGAGGCTGAGGCAGGAGAATGGTGTGAACCCCGGAGGCGGAACTTGCAGTGAGCCAAGATGGCACCACTGCATTCCAGCCTGGGCGACAGCGGGAGACTCCGTCTCAATAAAAAAGAAAAAAAAAAAAAAGTCTTAGGGAAAACACGAACAAAGATTCCTTGACCATTGAACATTCTACTTAGTAATGCAAACTCTAATTGCAGTATACCAAAGAAATAAAATAAAATTTAAGTGTAAATGCCCATTGTGAGTAAATCATACGAAGTAGCTCAAACAAAATCTGTCCATCAGTTTTGTGACCGCCAACTTCTAACACTAGTGAGGAAAAGAGAAACTAGTAAAAGAGCTAGTCTGAAAAATCATTATACTTGAGTTACAGCTTTGTGCTGGTCATTAACTGGCTATTGTCTCAGAAGACAGGATTCAATTTCTCTGGGATTTAGTTTCCTGATCTCTAAAATAAGGATCCACATTCAAAGTTTCTTTCCAGCAATAATAATCCATGATTGCATAATTATTTGGCGGGGGGGAAGTGGTATGATAAAGACAGGAACTGAACTAGGTATTTAGCACAAGTGGGCAGAATGCATGATGGTTCTTTACGCTGTTTCATTTTGAGGCAACAATGTAACTTATTCTCGGAATTATTTACAACTTTTTTGTAGTATCAGCAACTGCCTCTTCTTATTTACTTGAATTCCTTTATTTAGTGCTATTTAGGAGCACAGGTACTTACAATGGCCTTCTCCAGGGAATAATTATTCAATTGCCTGTTCCTTTTAAAATTCCTAGAGACCACGTTAAAAAGCCATTTAGTTTTTATTCTGGGAGCTTTTCTGGAAGAGGAAGTCCTGAAGACTGGCATAAGGAAATATTTAAGACAGGAAAGGGTAAGTTATTATTTCTTTTCCAAATTTCCTGGTCCTAGAGGGATCGTTGCTATATTCCCCAGCTTTATCTGTTTCTTCCTGAGTTGTCCATCTTGCATGGACACAGCTACCAGTATATTCCTTTATGAGACCTTTCCTTCTAGCACTGACAGGGACAATTCCTTTACTTTTTGTTTTAGCCAAGATAAGATGGGAATCTTCTTTTTTTTTTTTTTTTTGAGACGGAGTCTCGCTCTGTCGCCCAGGCTGGAGTGCAGTGGCGCAATCTCGGCTCACTGCAAGCTCCGCCTCCCGGGTTCACGCCAATCTCCTGCCTCAGCCTCTCCGAGTAGCTGGGACTACAGGCGCCCGCCACCACGCCCGGCTAATTTTTTTTTTGTATTTTTAGTAGAGACGGGGTTTCACCGTGGTCTCGATTTCCTGACCTCGTGATCCGCCCACCTCGGCCTCCCAAAGTGCTGGGATTACAAGCGTGAGCCATCGCACCCGGCCAAGATGGGAATCTTCTAAAATAAAATCTTACTTAGAATATAAGCACAAATGATGTGTGTGCACACACACACACACGCTCCATTTAAAAAAAAAAACACAAAAACATAGAAACAAATGTCCACATATATTAAATATATACCAATATTAAATATATATCAATATATTAAATATATAAATATCCAGACACTAGCCCCTGTCTTACCTATTACAGCTTATTAAATACATAATTTTGAAGCAAATTCATCATCCTTTCAACACTGAAGATTCAACATCAGCCTTTGTTAATATTATTAATATAATTATCTTTATGTGAACTGTAGCTCCTTTTCTATTTTTTTCCAGACTAGCGACTAGATCTGGTCATAGCAAATGGCCATGTATTTTAATGATGGAGCTATCATTATCCAGTTTCTTGATTCATGATAGATTCCTATCTGAATAAAAGCAAACTCTAGGTTATCTTGTTTTCAGAACAGTGCTCTCCTGTTTCTAATTTTAATTTGAGACACTTACCGTCTTTACTTCATCTATGGAGCTATTAGAATCGACTTACACTGAACTAGGTGAAGAGAAATACTCCTGTCTGGGTCCCTAGCTTGAGTGGGCTGCTGCAGACAGTGGAGTTGCCATCCTGGCAGTCCAAGGCAGGGGTTGGGATTCAAGCGTCTGTAATAAGGGCTGGGCACCCACTCTTGTGTAATGGAAGATGGCAGAAGGACAAGACCCAATTAAGCACATTTAGAGATAGATGATAATTAAACATAGTTGGGACCAACTCCCCCTACCTTCAAAAAAAATACCATATTTTAAAGTTAAAAAGAAACGGATGAGAAAATGGTCATACTAGGAACAAGCAAAATGAATCCAAAATTATTGCTGTAGTCTGTCTTGGTATATCCATAATTTACCTTCTAGAACCAACAAAAGGCTGGTGCACAGTAGAACACAGGTGGCTTAAGAGCTGGTGATGGGGTACTCCCCACTGTGGGCTGTCATGGACACAGGTCAAACCTCAGTCTGACTTTCAGGGCTCTCAGTGGTCTGGTCTCTGTATACCTCTCCAATCCTATTTCTGGATTTTCTCCTTAGAGCTTGATTAAATGCTTGCCTTTCTGTCAGCTTATCTCCTTGATTTCATGATTTTGCTCGGGCTGTTTCTCCTGCTATAATGTTCATCTTGTGGTAACTCTATCTTCATATGATTCAGTCCAGTTTATCCCTCATGGTGCTGATTCAAAGGCCACCTCCTGGATAAGCCCTCCTGTCCCTGCTAGTGGAAATGGGATTGAAACTTTGTATAATGGTTATTTATGTGCTTGTCTTATCCTGTTTACTAAAAAGTTAGTCCCAGAGCACAGGCTCTATAAAGGATTCAGCTGTCAGACCTCTGTGTAGAACCTTTATCCAGCTCTTTATACAATGGCCTCAACAAATGTTGAGACAACATGGATGTTATCTCAATCTGCGATTTCTAGGGTAGCAAAAATTATAGCACAACTGGTGTTGAGTGGGATCATAAGAAATTTAGTCCTGGTTTGGACTAAAAAAGAAAAGTAGGAGAGAGGAATAGACTAAGATAATCCCTGGATTTCTGGTTGGCATAATGAGATAAGTGGTGGTGTCATTAATAAGAAAGGGAACAGCCGGGTGCGGTGGCTCATGCCTGTAATCCCAGCACTTTCGGAGGCAGAGGCGGGTGGACCACGAGGTCAGGAGTTTGAGACCAGCCTGGCAAAGATGGTGAAACCCCATCTCTACTAAAAAAACAAAATACAAAAATTAGCCAGGCACAGTGGCAGGTGCCTGTAACCACAGCTACTCAGGAGGCTGAGGCAGGAGAATTGCTTGAACCCAGGAGGTGGAGGTTGCAGTGAGCTGAGATTGTGCCACTGCACTCTAGCCTGGGTGACAGAGCAAGATCTTGTCTCAAAAAAATAAATAAAATAAAATAAAATAAGAAAGGGAACAAAGAACACATTTTAGATGGAATACCGTAAGTTTAATTTTGGACATGTTGAGTTTGAAGTAGCTTTCAGTCATGTGGAGATGGGAATTGAAAACAGTTGTTAGAAAAGCAGTGGGGATAGCATTTTTAAAGTCTCATGTGTTAAGGAAAAGCGTACATGTTCCAAAGGGTGAATAATTCTCACCATGACATAGTCATAGCCATTAAAGAAAAATTATCTTGCCCAGAAAATAGAACATAAAATGGAGTCATGCATTGTGTCACATGGAAGGAACCCTATTATTACTTCCTATTGATTTTTTTGTTTTCTCTTTTCATTGTTCTGTTTTGTAAAATCAAAATCCTATTTGAGCGAATTTACATTAATAAAGTCCCACACCTAATAAGGAATTGACAGCTTGGGCTGGGTTGTTTTTTGTTTTTTTTTTTGAGACGGAGTCTTGCACTGTTGCCCGAGCGATTCTTCTGCCTCAGCCTCCCTAGTAGCTGGGATTACAGGTGCCTGCCACCACACCTGGCTAATTTTTTGTATTTTTAGTAGAGACGGGGTTTCACTATATTGGCCAGGCTGGTCTCAAATTCCTGACCTCATGATCCACCCGCCTCGGCCTCCCAAAGTGCTGGGATTACAGGCGTGAGGCACCACACCTGGCCAGTACTTTTAACACTGATTGGATGGTCAATTTTTAGTTTGTCTTTCTTTTGTTAATCCTTCCACGTATGTCTCAAATATGCCTTATATTCTGGCCTGAAAACCACAGATGCTGGGACAAGTGGACTAGTTGCAACAGCACCACAAATACAGCCAGTATTTTTGGTCTAAGAAACCAAAATTAGTAAGAAAAAGGAGTTACTAAATCCTTTTTATTTCTATGAAATTATATGCAAAATATAACAATCTATAAATATCAAAGGTAATTGCCACTAGCATACTGAGAGTATCAAGTAAAATATTAAAGTTATTTTGCATTGTATATAAAACACAAAAGAAATTTAAGATGATAACATGTTAATAATATGACTTTCAAAAAAAGGAAGTTTTAATTTGGAATTTGTTATTTAAGTAGATGCTGGGTTAGATATTTTCTTTATTTTTGAGGAATGACAATCATAGCTTAAATAAGTTTTTAGGCAAATGTTCAAGATATATAAAAGAAAGAATTGTAGGAAGTGTTAAATATTCCATACAGGAGGTAGATGTGGTGGCTTGTGCCTGTAAGCTCAGCTACTCAGGAGGCTGATGCAGGAGGATCACTTGAGCCCAGCCTGAGCAACAGTGAGACCCTGTCTCTAAAATAAAATGAAATAGAATAAAAAATATTCCATATAATGGCTATCCACCTGTTGCTTCAGCAGCTCAAAAATACCCTTCTGCTGTGGGGAAGAAATTTCAAAACGGTTAGCAGGTAGGACTCTGCCTCTCACATAGAAACTGGAAGTTAGCTGAGACCAAGTGTCTCTCACCACCTACTTTCACCTACAGTGTGGGCCTGTGACCTACGCGTGGGCGATCAGATGATCCAGCATGGAACTTAGAACCTCAAGGAAGCAACATAAAGCTCAAAGTCAGTTTACAAACATTTTGAGTGGGTTGTAGCATTCAAGAAACTAGTGTCACTGCAGGCAATGTTAGAGGCAGGTGGGTGGTTTTCAGTGGCAGCCTTTTGGCTGGTGATTCTTGAGGAAGGACAGTTGAAGCCCTCTGCTTTCATGACTAAACCTGGCTCTCTCCCATCCTCTCCGTTCTCTGAGCCATCCAATATTGTCCACTAAACTGCTTTACTTTTTAAGTGGGCTTGTACTGTTTTACTCAAGAATTCTGAATAGCACATTTCAGTTACAAATGACTTTTATCTATTCCCATTAAATCAGATAGTCAACTGTTTAAAAATACTGGATTCATAAGAAAAATTTTCTTTTAAAATATTTTATAACTAGAGTTTCTCCCAATTTAGTCTGCCTTCTAACATTGTCAATTTTAACTCGTGTGAAAAATGCTCTCCCGTTTTTCGAGGAGTGTATTACAACATGGTCTTAATTTTTCAGAATAGTTGAGTAAGTTAGAAAAGTGATGTTTTATATTCAGGTCTTGACTTAAAATAGAAAGTTCTCATATCCATTCCACAGTATCTCCCAACACTCCACCTCTCCCCAACAAGGAAGTTTATAAAGTATTCACTTTGTATTCAATTTATATTAGGACCATTTTCTTTAAAGCTGAATCTTTAATTTTTAAAAAATTATCCTGCCAAGCACAGACCTTCAGTTCTAAAGGATAACATCATGTACAAAAAGAAAAATGTCCGCTTTGGGTTAGCTATGTTCATTTAATACAATCAGATTTTTTGATCCATTTTACCAACATCAGAAACTGACAAATCAAGTCATTTTTTAAGCTCTTCAAGAAGAAAGCTTTTGTTTAATGTGTTGCCAGTGGCATAACCAAGCCTCTTTTCTTTTGACTGAGTATGTCTCACACTTTGGGACTAGTGTGAATATGAATGCTGAGGGCAGGAAAATCTTCCCTCCTCCTTTGAACTAAGATCCATGGTCAAGAAAGTGTTGTGGGTAAAGATTCAAGTTCAACTCCCACCTCTTCCAAACATACGTTTGTAAAAAATAAAATATTTCTTACACATTAAAAAATAAAATTAAAAAGACAAAGATATTTTCTAAAACAAGATGAGCATTAGAGAGGACCTAACAGAGCAAACAAGAACACCAGGTAAGAGGGCAGAAACTATAGGCTGATTTGAAGTCTGGCACCAAAAATGGGAAAATGAGGCCTGGAGAGTAAGGGAACTAAAACATACATTCACAATGAAGGCCTTGACCGAGGTGTGGTGGGAAGAATGGGGTTGGGTGTGGGGGTCCCTTGCCTGGGAAAAAAATTGAAAAAACTCTGCCACTTCTTCCTTTTATATGGAGCCAGGTGCTTGAGATGGCAGGATGGAGAGACATAAGATCTACTTCCTACTGGCTCAGCAACTAGATCTGCAATTTCCTTCAAATCACAATGAGCCCTGGGGAATCTTGAAATCAAATAATGGCAAAGGCAAAACCCTCCAAATAGACAGAATGCAGAAGGAAAGAAAAACCAAAATAAAAAATCTCCCACTCAAGATGAGAAGGCAAACTAAAATTCTGAACCCTAGACTAAGGAAACCAAATATTAAATAAACAAATGAACTCAATAGTCAGGACAATTCACCTGTGTTGAAATGCAAATCTGAGGTTACTGTTAAAAAGTATGTTTAAGATCAAAGAGAAAAAAAGTGGAATTACAGTCCCCCAAAAGAAAAAATGAATAGCCACATATAAAAAGTCAGATATGAAAAGAGTGGTTAACAAAAAACTACTCACCAAGTAAGAAATTATATAAATGAAAAATATAGATGTTGATATATAATAGATATCAGCATAAAAAAATATTGGTATATAAGATATCTAGACTAGGCCCAGTTCTATGAGAAAATTAGTGAATTGGGAAACAATTTTGAAGAATTCATTCAGAATATAGCAGAGATTGATAAATGGGTGACAAACATGACAGAGAAATTGCAAGACATGTGAGGTAAAATAGGAGGTTCCAACATTTATGTCTCAGGAATAAAAAGTGAAAAGAATGAGAGAGGATCAATATTTAAAAGAACAACTGAAAAATTTACATAACTGAGTACATCATGAATTCTCATACTGAAAGCATACTCTGAATTTTTAACAGGATAAACAAGACTACATCTTGTGTCTCAGAATCAGAAAGTGTTGAGCATAGCACTGTGCCCAATAATCACTGAAACTTACAGCACAAGCATGAGAATCTAAATACTGTGTAGTGCAACCATTCTCATGATGTTTGAACACTGGGAGACAATTATTCATAGGTCTCTCAAATTTCTGCATGTCTTATATTAGCTTTTGTTCCAGACTGTATTTTCAATGTTTGTATAGCAAACAGCCTTGGAAATTAAAAATACTAGGACAGATGGAAGTTTTATCTGGTGTTCAGGATGGTAAAGATAATGTTTCCTCCAAAGCAAAATTTGGGCAAGCATGCAAGCAGCCCCTTTAAAAGATTGGAGTTTCCCAAGTTCAGGATTTCCCAGTTATGAGGCAAGCCAAGTGTGGACACAACATCCACCTATTCCACGTTTCCCCTAGGACTCTAGGGAGCAAGGAGAACCAATGTGAACATAAACTCATGTTACCAGCTTGGCAATGAGTAGTAAAGTCCTTTGTCTCTCATCCATGAATCTTGTGTCTTCTACCAGCATTCGTGAAACTGTGGCAGGCTAAATTGTTAGCTTGCAAGTAGGGTAATATCTCAGATCCTACACAGTTCTTGACATTGAACATCCTACACAATGTGAATACACTTCAATTTCTGTTTATTTTGATTATTTGTTGTCTGTTTCGGGAAGAATGAGGTTGCAGCAGATTATGAAACTACGTTTACACAAAGATAAAAAGATGGGCATGGATGACCCATGATTATCTCCTCATTATAAACTACATATCTGCTTCTTTCTTTTGTCACTTAATTCTTCCTCATTAAAGGTATATCAGGTCTGTCTCTGCAGCAAGGCTATAAACTCAAACAGGTAAGGACTATTATCTTCCAAGATCATCCACAATCATTAGTCCATTTACTCCTGTGAATTAAAGCTTGGGCTTTAAGATCAGAATTTGAATCCTTGCTAAGTCATTTATTTCCTGTGCAAGCTTGTGCAAGTTAATTAACCTCTGCAAACTTCAGTTCTTTTCAGCTGTGAAAATGGGTTATCATAAAATATTTTCCTCACACTTGTTGTAAAATCACATGAGGTAAGTCCTAACACAAAATCTGGCACATAGTAGGCATTAAACAAATGGGAATTAAATGTGTACATTCACAACATGAATTCAAATAAGTAATGTCCTATTCACTTCTTCCAACTCCCTAAACAGTGATATGTTTCTGGGATGAAACAAATAGGATTATCAAGAATAAAGTGATATTATAAATTTAACTTTAATAATTATTTGACTTAATAGTACCATCTATAGGAATTTATCTTAAGAAAATAGTAAGAGATTAATGTACAACTCTGTTCATTACACAGTTACCCGACAGAGTAAAAACAATTAGTAACTACCAAAATGTATGGAATTATTTAAATTAATCATTAAATTGTCAGGCAAGGGAATGCTATCTAGCCATTAAAATTTTGTGTTAGAAGAATGTTTAATTATATGGATATTCACAATTCAGTGAAAGAAGACAGTCTCTGGGACACATATAATACTATTCCAATTTTGTTTTAAAAATGTTTAAAAATGTCTGACTAGGTGCAGTGGCTCATGCCTGTAATCCTAGCCTTTTGGGAGGCTGAGGTAGGTGGATCACTTGAGTTCAGGAGTTCAAGACCAGCCTGGGCAACACGGCAGAACCCCATCTATACTAAAAATACAAAAATCAGCCAGGCATGGTGGTGCGTGCCTATAGTCCCGGCTACTTGGGGGTCTGAAGAAGGAGGATCACTTGAACCCGGGAGGTTGAGGCTACAGTGATCAGAGATGGCACCACTGCACTTCAGCCTGGGAGACAAAGTGAGACCCTGTCTCAAAAAAAAAAAAAAAAAGTATATCCAACAAGAAGAAGATGTTAAAAGGTTACAGATTAAAATGTTATACTTGATTAATTTTCCATTGTATATTTCTCTGTGACTTTTAAATTTCCTAAAATAAACTTATATACTATTTAAAATCCCAAGAGGATGTACAAAGATATTTAAAATGATCTTTAAATATAATTTAACCAGGGAAAATGAACAAATAATAGTGTCAAAAGGTCTTTCAAGTTTTATATGTTTTTTTAATCCCAAATCTAAGATATCTTACTTTATAGAAAAGCAGAAAATACAAGAAAACATATACCAATACAAAAATGATCTTTTGAAGTTTACATTCTTTGTTCTTACAAAGTTGTTTAAAAAGTGCTGCCTGTCACGCCTGTAATGCCAGCACTTTGGGAAGCCGAGGTGGGCAGATCATAAGGTCAGGAGATCGAGACCATGCTGGCTACACAGTGAAACCCTGTCTCTACTAAAAATACAAAAAATTAGCCAGGCGTGGTGGCAGGGGCCTGTAATCCCAGCTACTCGGGAGGCTGAGGCAGTAGAATCGCTTGAACCCGGGAGTTGGAGGTTGCAGTGAGCCGAGATCGCGCCTTTGCACTCCAGCCTGGGTGACAGAGCAAGACTCTGTTTCAAAATAAAAAGAAAGTGTTGCCTATAATTTTACCAATATTGAAATGCATTTCAACAGGTGACATTCACTTTTCATGTAAGTTCCCATTACCTCCAAATTTTATTCACCTTAAAAACTAATACATTGTTAAACTATTCAAAATCTTTCAATAATCTCTGGATTTTGGAATCAAGATATTATTTGATTACCTGGCTTTTTCTGTGCCTCCCATGCATTGATGGATGCCAATGAATTCCATTAGTTGTTTTTGTAACATCACATCTTTGCCCTCAATTTGAGTAATGAATTTATGCTGTAAAAGATCTGACACTGTTGGACGCTTTTCATAATCTTTAGTCAAGCACCTGCACTGGCAAAAAAGAACATGCAATTATTAGATAAGTTAGAGTTTTGAAACTATTATTCATATTCCTAAAAATTAATCTAACACACGAGAGGGATGCTCCTCATAAATGCTCAGCCCAAGCTTAAAATATATTAATTGCAATTTTTAATCTCTCAAAAATAGCAAACTGCAATATGATGAAACAAATGTTTGTGAAAGTGCACACATCTGTGAGTGATTAAGCTGCAGTGATACCAACTTTCAACTAAATACCACTTCTGTCGTCTCCCAGCAAGGATTATTGCATAGTGATAATTAAAATGTCTCCACTGCAAAGTCTCCTTTACAAGTTAGTAGCTGCAGATAAATGACAATGAAGTCATTATAGTTTTAATGCTTATCTAAAATTAAAACAAACAATGCAGTTTCCCTTCACAAATGCTTTTAAAGGCTTCTCAATTGATCTGTTTCTTGCTATGTGATAAAACTGCTAACCCATTTGAGAAGGCCACTCAGCTAAGGATGTTTAAATTCCATGTCAATATGTATTTTTTGAGGTCATACAGCAGATGTACTAATGCCTGTTGTACTTCTTGATAGGTTCAACCAGAGCATATTCATGAGAAAGGATAGGACTAGTGAGAGCACCTGAAACAACAGCACAGGAGGAGCATTTGAACAAATGTAGAATGTTTAACCAGCTGTGACAGCTGACTTTGAATATTTAAAAGAAGCATTCAAGTAGTTTTCAGTGGTCGCAAGGGGTAAAAGACCTAGAATTGGTTGGTGGAATCCAGAGAGAAACAGCTTTCAGATCAGTCTAAGGAAAAACTTTTCAAGAGTGAGGCTTATCAAAGTAGAATGAGCTGCATTGGGAAATACTATTTTGATTGGAGATATTTAAGTATTGATTGGACAGCCACTGAGTGCACATGTTTGGGAAGGATTTAACCTCTAGATATAAACTTGGGCTGTACAACTTTCCAAGACCCCTTTAACCCTGCAATTCACAGAGTCTATGATTATGAGAAAACTGGGCTGTCATTTGGGGATATTAAAAAAAAAAGAAAAAAGCATAAAAAGATGAAACTCATGCCTTGGCTTGAGCAGTGCCATTTCTAATCGGTATTATGATAATTAGGCAATTTATTTCATTGAGCTTAACCAAAAACATATTTCCCCAGAATGCTAAAATACGCTAAGGAATAAGAATGCCAATGTCTAAAAAATAAGAACAAGTGCTCTTAGTTTTCCCTTAGTTTAACAGAATGCATTAATTTCTGACATCCGTAGTAATTGTTCTATGTATTCAGAAGAGGCACATATGAAATTATTTTATTCATGTAAAACTTTATCAAATCTTTAATGTGTACTAGGCCCTCTGCTAGACACTGGAGTTACTCTGCTAGACACTGGAGTTACAGTGACAAGTAAGCACATTCAGTGCCCTAGAGTTGCTTACTGTCTAGGTACAGAGAAAGATGTCAAAACAAGTAAGCTAAATACAATTGGCAATGTGACTAGAGGAAGACAAACCAAATCAATAGCAACCAGGACAGAATACTAACTGCGTGGCAGAAATCAGGAAATGTTTCTCAGAGGGGAAACTGCAAGAAATATGTCAAACACTAAGTTCCATTGAGGATCTGTGTGGAAGCATCTACAGCTCCATAAGCAAAGGAGAAATATGATCCTTTTCAGACAAGCAAATGCTAAGGGAATTCATTACAACCAGGCCTGCCTTATAACAAGTCCTGAAGGGAGTGCAAAATATGGAAAGGAAAGACCATTACTGGCCACTACAAAAACACACTTAGGTACATAGACCAGTGACACCATAAGCAGCCACAAAAACAAGTCTGTATAACAACCAGCTAACAACATGATGACAGGATCAAATCCACACATGCCAATACTAACACTGAATGTAAACAGGCTAAATGCCCCAATTAAAAGGCACAGAGGATAAAGTTGGATAAAGAAGCATGACCTAATGGTATGCTAAGAGACCCATCTCATATGAAATGACACCCATAGGCAAAACATAAGTGAAAGAACATGTCCATTGATTATAAAGTGTCCACAGAAGCATAGCTATTGATAAGTGAATAAACATGACCCTAAGGCCATTATCTGAGCAATGATAAATTCACCCAACATTTAAAAGACACTATAGATGCTTCCTTTGAAGAAAATAATAGAAATCTCTGGGGCTGTTTAACAGATAAGAAGAAATAGGAGGAGATTTAGTTATAGCAGGAGGGAATATCTTTGGTTTTTTAAAAGACTGTTTTTACTCACTTGCTTATGAAGTCATTGAATTCTGCTGACCATAGCTCAGGCTGCCTTAGTTTTGGGGGTGGATTCCTAGAAAAATAAGAATCAATGTTGGATTCTGTATATTGGTCAGTCAGTATAAAATGAGAGGCAGAGCCAGATAGACTAATGCAATCATAGGTTCTGCCAGTTGTAATCAAGGATTCCATCTTCTTCCAATTCCAAGATAGATAAATCGTTACTCATCTTTCTTTATACAAAATGACACGGTCTTTGTTTCTCTGAAAGCACTTAACATATGACCCGATTGTTCCAACTGTTAATTTTTTTTCTTTTAAAGAGTCTTCTTGCTTTTACCTAGCTCTAGGGGGAAACATCAATACTTAACAGAATAGAAACAATAGATGCTGGGGAAAGGTATTTTTTTCCTAGGAGTCCCAATGAAGTCTCTGAGGAACATCCAGGGAACACAGAAGTGGCCTGTTTGGAATATGGAGGAAAGTGTGCCAGGGAGTCACACAGTAGAATGCCCTTATGACTTGTTGTTCTGTTGTTACTGGACACAGGGCAGGAAACATGTTACAAAGTGTCAAGGAACTGAAAAATACTATTAGCGATAAAGCTGTGAATACAACTTTAACAATTTTATTAGTTCCTTTCAGTTTAAGCTGAACAAATATATTTTTTGGCACATTCGTTGAATACAAAGGAACATCACTTGAAAATGAGGCTGATCTAATTCTGTAATCAAGCAACATTGATCAACCATGATAGTTGAATTTGCTGAAGTGCTGCTTTATGTTAATTCTAACAGCTCTTTGTTTTCATTAGTGAAATGGAAATACTTTGTCTTCAGTTCTGCATTACTCCTTAAATAGCTTATAATGAAATTAATGTACAGTTTGTACAGGCTCATTAAAGAAAAGTGCAGCTACTCATCTATCCCAGATCAGGACTAAGCTCATTTCACAATCCTTAGGACAATCTGAAGATTGCTAATTTGCACATTAAAAGAAGTAATTCTTTTCTCCAGAAATGTTGTTTTGTTTCTTGTCCTCCTGAAAATTTCCTTTTATGAGATTTATTGGCTTGCTTTGAATAACAAAGTTTGGATTATTTCAGAACACTCAGAACTGGGTAGCTTTTCAGATCCCCTTTTTCTCCATATTACCATAGTCAGTATTCTTGGAATTCCACTGCTGGTAGACATAATTAAGAAATAACTAAGATGATGCAGTTTCTAGAATTACTTTGCACATTGCCTGTTACCTAGGTACAATATCTATCAACAGTGTCATCCTTCCTTCATGTGGCATTATCACCAAGAGTAATAACATCAGACTAAATATGATGGTTTAATTCACAATTAAAACAGCTAAGGCAGTACAGAACTTCACCTTACATACTGAATGACAATAGGAGTTAGAAACTACAGAGTTTTTTCCTGCTTTCTTCAAAATTAATGAAATGTCTTGGATTTAGTATAGAGGTTTTCCATTCTTTTCTGTAATGTTGTTTCTCCACTTAACAAAATAAGCAGTATGTAAAGGATGATATATAACCAAGGTATTATAATTTGGAACATGTAGATAGGACAAGAAATTCAAAGGCAAAATTAAAAATGAATTCAAATGTTTTGGTTTTATAATAATTTATTTAGATGCCAAATATTCTAATGTTTTGGAACCCTGTCACCACAGGCTCTGGGTGTGCACTGCATTATAATTAAGGCAAAATCCTTAAAAATATATTTAAAAATAACACCTTTAATAAATATAGGCAGGCCAGGCGCGGTGGCTCACTCTTGGAATCCCAGCACTTTGGGAGGCCGAGGCGGGCGGATCACGAGGTCAGGAGATCGAGACCACGGTGAAACCCCGTCTCTACTAAAAATACAAAAAAATTAGCCGGGCGTGGTGGCGGGCGCCTGTAGTCCCAGCTACTTGGAGAGGCTGAGGCAGGAGAATGGCGTGAACCCGGGAGGCAGAGCTTCCCGTGAGCTGAGATTGCGCCATTGCACTCCAGCCTGGGCGACAGAGCGA